>NC_090025.1:104952638-105252638 GCF_037176765.1 Anolis sagrei
AGGCTGATCCATCAATTTGCTTGTGTGAAAACAAAAAAACACCCAGTTCTAGAAATGGCATTGAGTTTTGTTTTGAATCCAAACTTTGGTGATGCCCACTCTTTCTTCATAGTAAAGAATCATTCACTCAGCCTGGTTCTTGCCATCACATTGCTTTTCATATTCCTGTCATCTTGTGCTTTCTGTTGGCTTTGGTGTGTTTCAGTATCAAAGAAATGAATCAATGATATGAACTTTAAAAGAAATTTGGTACCATTATTAGTTTTCTGTTTCAGCAGACAAGCTATTTGCATTATTGTATTAGATCCTATTGAGTTCAAGGGGATCTCCTCATGTTTAAGACTGCAATTGTAAGGGGCTCATCATACGGATGATAAAATAATCTGTTTTTGTAAACCACATTTACTAGTTTCTTTTGGTATTTCAGGTTGTTGGTATTAATTTTAGAACACGAATTGATGCATTTCTCTTTTAATACCTTTTGTTACTAAATACACAGGTTCCTTTTCATGGAGTTTTTCATTTTTCCTTAAAATGTATAAATATGTGAACTGATTAATAAGAGCTGCTTCAAATGTGAGAGATTATTCTTTTATTCTAAAATCATTGATTCAGTTCTCTGTTATGTATATGCATGATCTACTGTGCTCTAAACTTTTGTTGTGAATGTTCCAATGTTAACAATTTTGATTCACATAATATTTTTGATACTTCAGTGGACTAAAGAAGATGGACATAAAACTGCCACCTCTGCTGTCCAAAATCTATTCGTTCCATTGAACACAAACCCAAAGGAAGTCCAGGAAATGAGAAACAAGGTTTGTACTGGCAATAATTGTAGCATCTCTGAATGTTTTGATTGCTTAAATCAGGAGTGTGAAATTCATTTCCATCAAGGGCCACATTAGCTTTATGGTTGCTGTACTGTCGCACCCAAACTGCTTTAAGTGTCTTTAACATATCAGCTTGGGGGATGTGGATTGCATTCCTGTTTGAGCAAGGAATCCCACAGAATCAACGTCCATGCTATTGCTTTCAAACCATGATAATGATTTATTGATTGCTCTTGGGTCTATCTCCATCCAGGCACTAACTTGATTCCCCCACAACAAAGTCCATATTTAAAATTTGAAGGTAACTGGTTGTTCCTGGAACTGCTAGTCATGAATGATTAGATGGAAGTTTTCCTTACTCACTTTCTCTGGTATAGGGGACTCTGGGGTGCCCAGTGCCCAAGGTGTTAATTAGTTATTGGTTAACTAATTATTGGTTAATTTACTTGTAATGGCTTGTCCAAGCCTGGATCTCACTGGGAACAACTGTAGACACGTCTTGCTTCCAAGATCCCCTGGTGGTAATAACTCTAATCTAAAACGGCTCCCTTTTCCCAGTCAAAGGGCAAGCAAACTTACTGATACAAACCAGGAAGAGTTTTCTTAAACTTTGCCCTCATAAAACTAACAGAAAAGTGACTACTCTAAAATTGTGGGTGAGGCAGCCTGACAAAAAGAACTGGGATTTATACAGTTCCAGCACAGTTGCCATCAAAGGGCCATTGAACCCATGGATAGAGAATTCATGGATACAGAGGGCCAACTATATTTTTTTACTTAGTAGTCAGTGCTTTTTAGTTTTTACCTAATTTGGATCCCCAGATGTTGTTGAATGACAACTCTCATCATTTTTTATTGTCTGATACACATACTGAGGACAGTGGGAATTGCAACCCAACAGCACTTGTGGCTCAGAGGTTGAGGCAAGGTTAAAGGTCAGACATATCCACAAACCTTGTATTTAAATGCAAACACCACTGAAGCCTTCCAGATGTTACTGTATCACAACTCCCATCAGCTCTAGCCAAGATGTATAATGATGAGGAATATAGGAATTGTACTCCAGCATCTGGAAAGCCACATAAAATGATATAATGAGCTGGATTCTGCCCATGGGTATTGAGTTTGACACATGTGTTTTAAATAGAAAATGCACATGTATGGTGATAATTGTTTGTATTTAGAAGCTTTGTGTTCCTTTCACTGTAATATATTGAAGCACTGTCCTGAAAAAAACAAGCTAGAAAAATCAGGCAAAACACAAACACTTTTATTTTTATTTTTTTACAAAATTTGCTTTTGTTTGCAACTAGAACAGATATTTCTGTTACGAGAATTACATTTTTTTAATGTAGTATGCAGATTGCACTTGCTCAGCAAGGTTTCCTTCCACCTTTGTGACAACAACCAATTGTCTATGATCCACCTTAGAGATTAAGGTCTCCTGGGGAGGCCCTGCTCTCGGTCCCACCGCCTTTGCAAGCATGACTGGTGGGACGAGAGACAGGGCCTTCTCAGTGGTGGCCCCTCAACTATGAAACTCCCTCCATAATGAAATTAGAGCAGCCTCCTCCTTCCTGACCTTAAGGAAGAAAGTTAAAACATGGTTATGTGACCAAGCTTTCATATAGCAAGTTTTTTCGTACAACAAGGGAATAAGGAACAGTGATGGAATGGTTTCAGATTATGATTCTGGTTGCTGTGATTTTCATAACTGGTTTTAAATTGTGTTGTTTTAATGTAAATGTTTATTATATTGTATTGTAACACGGCTCTGAGTCCCCTTCGGGATAGAGAAGGCAGGATATAAATGAAGCAAATAAATAAATAAATTTGAATACCACAGATCTGCAGGCATTAATTTAGTGTGTCAGGTATGTTGGTTGTGTAGTAGTCAGTTTTACGTCTATCCTCGTAAAGGAAGGTGCACATTTTCTTCCCCTCCTCATTCCTACCCTGTCCATTGTTTCATCTCCTGTCCTGCCCCATTCAGACCCAGTATTGCCCAGCATTGCCCCTACCTTTCAGAAATAACTCCGGCAGTCCTGACATAGTAGTGGCCATTAGTTACTGCGTGAATTGAGCCCAAACATGGGATTTTGATAAATGCTAGGATTTCAATGATAAGCATGTTCTTCCATTATATCTTCTTTTATTCTTTGTGAAAAAACAAACATAGATTATTCATGGTACATGGCAGGAGATAAATGGCAAATTTGCAGTCTGCATTTTAATGCAGGACTCTGGTAGGAATTTCTGAAAGAGTAATGTTTGTAATCCACCGAGATTAATGAGAAGTAAAACCCAAATACTTTTCTGTCTCATTTTATTGATATTTGTCTTTTTATGGATTTTTCTTAAATAATTGTAATTTTATTAATAGTTCAATTTCATTTTAACTGACTTTTTATGTGTATGTAACAATGTATTTGTGTTTTAACTGTATTTATTTCAGTTTTGAATTTTGTCATTATTATAGAATAATACAGTTTGCTGCATACAAAGAGCTGGCAGGAATTTAAACCTGAAAAAGTTGTTGAAATGATGAGGATTAAAAACCTTGGATTATAGATATGGTAATCACAAAGAAAAGCAAGGAAAAGAAAAAGGATTATGAAACTGATTTAGCTGATTTCTAGATTTTTGGAAATAATTGATGGTCCAAAATCTAACACCTCATATATTGTAACTGTTATTATCATGAAAATAATGATGGGTATGTAGCTGCAGGAATGCCTTATATGTTCAGGTTGACTTGGAACAGCTCATACTGTGGTAATTCAGTGGACAGATTTAGCTTCTTTTATTCACAGATGTTGACAGTATTTCCTCTTTTCAGATCCGGGAACAAAATCTGCAAGACATTAAAACTGCTGGCCCACAGTCACAAGTGCTATCTGGGGTGGTTGTAGACAGGAGCCTTGTACAGGTGAGAACAAAAGCTGCTTTAAAATGCTAATCTCTGGTATATTTCTCACTGTCACCTAATGCATCACTATGAAATTATTCTTTAACTGACAGAATGTAACTATTTATAAGGTAAGTGTTAGAGGTAACATTTTTGTCTTCACAACCCATGCCCAGAGCCAGAAGCGCAGTGGAAGCATGACATTAGCAGTGTGCTAACTTTCATGCTGGTTGTAGTGCATGAGACATGCAAAGGCTGCGCCTCTATGGGCTAAAAATCCACTCTGAACTAGTCAGGCTTTGTAGCACCGACTATATTTGAAAAAGCGCTTGTGTCAAATGATTGTTTCTAAGTAATGGCTTCCTTGATGCAAACTATAGAGAAATAAGAAGATTTTATTGTACAGTCATCTAATTGAACAATTACACAAAGGGTAGCTTTTCCAGTACAGCATATGCACTAATGGCTTTTCTAAATAAAGAGGAAAGATACCCAAATTCCTTTTGATTGTACTTTATGAAGTTTGACTAGTGTCATTGTCATAGTGATCATTGGTAAGGTGGGGTTAACTTCTCTTGCATGTTGCATTGTTCTCACTGCTTTAGCATCAACATTTACTGTTTTCCTGCATGTGTTTAGCTCATGCGCAATGCTCTTAGCTGATAATGTGAAGCCTGAGCTCGGTTTGCTCTGTTCACTCAATTTACTGTTGCAGGATGCTCCCCTCTCAGACTGTACGGAAACAATTGAAGGGCTCGATCCCACAGAGCAGGCCTTTAGTCCCGCTAAATCTGTCTCTATTAGAAAGGTACTGCCCTGTCATACTGCTGTATATACTATTATATACCTTTTAATTTCTCTTGAACGCTGGTTTCTAGCTTTTGTTGATGCATTCATGTAAAAAGAATTAGATGGGTCTGCAAGTTAGACATATGTATGTTTTGATATAAAATAACTTCAAAAGAGTGCCAGTTTACTAATTTTGAGATCATAAATAACTTATATTAGGCTATAAGCTGCTGTGGGTAGTATTCTTTTACACATGATCTTTGTGTTAGCATCCCAGACAGACCAGTATAATTTCCTCAAATATAACTGGGAATAATGCAACGCAGATGATGCAAACATGGCAGTACATGTTTTCCTGTAAGAAAAGTTGGTTAAAGAGAGACGTGATATAAACATGGCTGTACATGTTTTCCTGTAAGAAAAGTTGGTTAGAGAGAGATGTGAATGAGTACTGCACAACATATGTTCCACTCATAGGCCACATGTCGTCGTTGTCCCCCCCCCCCCCCAAAAGGATTTCAGGAATCCTGAAAATACTACCACTCTCACCATTTCTCCTGCTGCCAGTCATGGGACTTGTAATTTTATAAGATCTTCATCCTACTTTGGCAAAAAGTGCTGGTGCCTCACCAAACTATAAATTCCATAATTTCTTTGCTGGTTAAGGCCAACGGTTCAGGTCCAGAATATTTGCAGAACCGCATCTTCTTTTACAAACCTGCTCGAGTTCTGCTATATGCGAAGGAGGCCCTACTCTTGGTCCCACCCCCATCTCAAGTACGGCTGGTCAGAATGAGAGAGGGGGCCTTCTCTGTGGTCTCTACCTCTGGAACTCCCTCCCAAAAGAACTAGAAACTACCCCCTCTCTCCTTGTTTTTAAAAAGCTGCTAAAAACATACCTATGCATACAGAGAGGAGGAAGACTAATATGTCTTGATATATAACATTGCCTAGATATATTAAATCTTTCTAGCTACTGGAATTAATCTCAGCCTGTTAACTGTTGGAAACCACTTTACCTCCAATCATGGTTCTAGTTGTTTTCCATTTTATCCTATTTAAATTCATATTATGTGATTATGTTTGCTAGGATTGTCAAGTTTTATTTTGGCTAATTTTTATTTGGTATTAAGTTTATAGTAATGGTGGTTCTATTTTCTTTGATGTGCATTGTTTTGATGCAGTTGGTTATTATGTTTTTTCCTGCCATTGAAGTTTGCCATATGTGTTTAAAATCGCCCTGAGTCCCTTTGGGGAGATAGGGAGGTCTATAAATAAAGTTGTTGTTGTTGTTGTTGGAGATAGGGAGGGCTATAAAGTTGTTGTTGTTATTATTACTATTATTCCCTGACTCCAGCTTGGGTGAGGCAAAGAGAAAAAGGCATCCCAGAGCTAGAGGAGAGGAGGTAGCCCAATTCAAAGGCACATTCCAGCTTGCCTCTTACCCCTTCCCCCCACAGTTCCCCTATACTTATGGCAGACCTGCTCAACATGGGGCCCACAGAGGGAGGGGGAGGAAGAGTTGTCAGAAGATGTGAAGCCTATTTTAACATTGGCCGCTTACTACTGTTGAGTTCAGGTCTGGAGTACTGCATCTAAAGCAGAGCTCTCCAAACATTTCAGGTTGATGACACTTTTTTAGATGTGCATAATTTCACAACACTGTAATTTGATTTTACTAGCAAACAGGAGGTCAAGCCAATCCCTTATAAGGGATACCGATAAATCCATATCTCATGAAAAGCTTTCTCATATATATATAATGTGATTTATTGCTTATTTCACATAGACTCATAGATTTATTGCTTATTTCACTCAGACTCAGATTTCTCATTTTGTTCAAGCACCACACCTACACACTACATCAGACACTAAGGTGTCATGACACACAGTTTGGAAAACTCTAATCTAAAGGTTAATTATGAATTCCCAGTCTTTTTATGAAGCGTGTACAAAGCCTAATTGGACACAAGTACATGGATCTGAAACTGTAGCTAATTTTTTTTAAAACCAGTCCTAAAGTGTAGCAAGCCAATAGTCTTGAAAATAAATCTTCATTCCGGTATGGAGAATTCAAAACAGGACATTTTTATATGAATTCCCATAGAAAACCTAGATGGTAACAGTCTCAAGATCTGGCTCAGAAGGCAAACACAAATGTTGTTCTTCTGGAAAACAATAGCATCTGCTTTGTACATTAGTTTGAGGCAAGATAATCTGTTCTGCCTGTGCTCTGTCTCTGCTTGATGGATCAGTAGAAGTCACAATTAAGTATTCTCTGTAGACTTTTTTGTACAACAAGCACCTACGAAAGAAATGAATACTTGCAGATATTAATTTTTTTCCTCCTGTATCACTCAGTGTTAGTAATCTTCATTTTATATTTACCACTATGTAGCAAATGTGGATGTTTCAGATTTCCTTCATTGAACAATGAATTGATTGTTCTGCTACAGTTGCAATCCCGTTTGTGTGAGGAATTGCAGAGTACAAGAAAAATGTTAAATCCCTTTTTACCAGCTTTTGAAATATGCTCATAATTACATTAGTCTGAACTCAGTCAGCATATTCTGAAAGATTGTTGATGGCTGTAAAGCATTTCTTCCTACAGTGTAAATTTGTGTTGATAGTGACACTTTTTCAGAGAGAACACATTTTTGTTGGATCACATCCTCAGTTATCATTTGTATTAATTTGACACAAAATATAATCGTATGTGCAGATTATAACGGTGCATGTGCCTTGCACACAAGCAGTTTACTTACTTTATTTCAACAATTCTTATTGCAAGAAACCAGCCGAAGCATAAGTCTTGCGTATAGCCAGCAGTTGATCCAATGGTTGGATCTAGTTGGGACTGACAATTGGATTTAGGCTTTTATGTAACCTGTTGTTGCTTTTTATGTGATGTTTCCTGTAATCCCAGTTCACTGTATCAGTGCCAGTTCTGGAGCATGAGAATTATCAACCAGGCAAGGCCTGAACTTTGTTTTGTCTTGCTTGTTGATTCGATTTGGTGTGACTGAAGAAAGGCAAGGAAGAGGGACAAATCCAAAATAGTGAAAGATGAAGAAAAACAAATGTCTAAAACTATATTGAAAGTATTCCTTTAAAAGCATTTCAGATATATGGTCTTCCTTGGGAAATGTTGCTTATAGTTATATCTTCAGTTTGTGGGTACAGAAAATGTTTGGTTTTGTTTATTCTGAATATTATCTTGCCAGGTGACTAGCCTAAAGCTAACTCTTGACAGAAGTTGATTGTATGAATTAGCTATGTGATGTGGAAGACTGACAGTTATCTCCTCCTCAACATGCCACAGAACAGTGCTGTATTGATGTCTATTGGCAACAATATTTCTTCCATCTCTAGAAACTTTAGGGGCAGGAAACCAGTATTTTCCAAAGTGTTGTACAAATGATGGTGAAAAATATTAATTTATAAAGAATTCTGGAGGAAGACAAATGTTGGAATTGATGTTATTCCTAGGCAATATTTAATTCTAGCTGCCACCCCTTCATGGCATACAAAAATAATTTCTAGACTTCTGTCCTTATTTCTGTCTTGTTTCATAGCCATGGAGAAACAGCTAAGAAATAAACTCTTATTTTCAGCTAATGTTATTACAAAACATGTTTTAACTTCATTGGTCCAGGAGAAAAAAGGACTATTTCCCACAGCACTCTTCCCTTTTTATCTCTCAAAGACACATTCTGACTTCAAATGATACTCAGTACAACTGTAAGCATCCATCGTCATCTTTGTGAATGAAAGCTTTGTGGTTTGCACAAAGTTCAGCCTAGTTAAAAGTTTAAAGGTTTATAGAGAATAATATTTGTAATTGTATGCTATTTACACTGAGTCCCTTCAAACTGACTATGGTTTGATTGATCATCTTCCAAGGTTTGTTTTCTAAAACACCAGGAAACTATGTAGATAAATCAAAATAATTGGGAATGAAAATGGAGAATCTAGCAAAAAGACCTAATGTTTTTATTATATTTGAAATTAGCTTCAGTGTGTATGCTGCTTTTCTACTCAAAAAAGCCTCATGTTGTTCACAGTGAAATAAGAGCAGCAGCTGTCAGTGTATTTTTCGAGTAATATGTAACAGCTCACGTTTCTGTAGTTCATGTAGACCAGTGGTTCCCAACCTTTTTTAGACCAGGGACTACTTGACTGGGGACCACTCCTCCAACATTAGTATCAAAAGGGTTACTTTTGGTTATTTGGGGAGCTGATTCAGAAAATTGCATTGGATAGACCACATCAGCTCTAGGTTCTGATACAGAACATATGCCATCCAGTTGTTGCCATCTGCTTGCTCACAGAAAACCATATTTAATAATCTAGAATTGATATAGTCTAGCCAATGCAATTTTCTGAATCGGCACTCCAAATAATCCTAGGAACGGGCCTAAAAACAAAGACACCAAGAAAAAAATTTGTTTTGGTTGAGCTGTGTTATTATCCATGGGTTTTGTTAATGTTCATTTTTTTAAAAAGAGGGGGAGGGGGCTGAAATTGAAAACAAAATACAGAAAGTGGGATGTGAGGCCCAAGAAACAGTCCCTAATGACTTTAATAAATACAATGAAAATCTCCTCAGTGTAGTGTTTGTATCTGATTTAAATAATTTCCCCCATTGTTTTCCTGTATTGTTCTGTGTCCCCCCCCCCCCAAATTGTTGGTGCTCTATATGTTAATTGGTGAATGAATTGCCTTTTCTTCCAATTAGGGTGAATTGGTGACAGCATCGAAGGCAATAATTGAGAAGGAGTACCAGCCACGAGTCATCGTGAGTACTGCAGGACCAAATCCCTTCAACAAATTCACAGACAAAGAACTGGAAGAATATCGCAAAGAAGTAGAAAGGAAACAGAGACAAACAGAAGGTTGGTGTGCATTAACTTTATCATTCGTCTGTGATGTCGGGTTTGTGAGCATATGTGTCCAAGTGTGTTTCTTCTATGAGCTGATGTGATCCTGCTGCGGTTCTACTGTGACATTAATTGAATATGTATCTTATGTTAGAGAATTCTGCTTCACAGAATTGTAATTAAATCTATCTGTAGGACTGTTGTTCCTCCCCTTTAAGAAAGTGGGAATGTGGATAGTGTAAGCATTTTTCCATTAACTAGCATCAGATAGATTGCACTGGCTAATGCGCATTTGGTGCCTCATATGTTAGATGTGTTTCTGGGTATATTTGGCCTGCTAATTCCAGTTGCTCCCATCAGCTTTGGTTTGTGAGATACAAAACACATATCTCATATCTCACTTTATTTCTGGCCCACCTGTTGGTTACTCAATACTTTTTTAAGGGGATCCCTCAGCTTCTGTTCATTGTTTTTCCGCACTTTCCACTGGCTGCATCTCGGAAGCATTGCACTTATTTGAGCCTGATTCCAGCTTTGACTGTTATCTCAGCTTTATTGTTTTAAGATGACGTCTTTTGATTGTGTTATGTTTTTATTTGATTGATTTTAATGCTGTTTTTATTTGTAACGTGGGCTTTGCCCCCTTGTAAGCTGCCCCAAGTCTCTTCAGGGATATGGTGGCGGGGTATACAATAAAGTTATTTTTATTATTTGAAACACCACCAGATGAGTCCACAGCAGACACTCTGCTGGCTATTGTATTGGATCACACATCGGACACTTCCCAAGTGTCTAGGACTATGTGATGTATTGGCGAATAATGCATGCAGATCCCAGTAAGGTGGCCTTTTGCAGCTGGCAGATGGTAATCTTGTCAGTCCTGATTGGGTTTAAGTGCAGGCCAAGGTCTTTTGGCACTGCACCCAGTGTGCCGATCACCACTGGGACCACCTTTACTGGTTTGTGCCCCAGAGTCTTTGCAGTTCAATCTTTAAATCCTCATATTGTGTCATCTTTTCCAGTTGTTTCTCTTCAATCCTGCTGTCACCTGGGATTGAAACATCGACAATCCATACTTTGCTTTTTTAACACAATCATGAGGTCAGGATTATTGTACTCCAAAACTCTTTCTGTCTGAATCTGGAAGTCCCAGAGCAGTTTGATGTGTTCATTTTCTGTAACTTTTTCCGGCTTGTGATCTCACCAGTTCTTTGTTGCAGGCAGAGGGTATTTGTGGCACAAGTTCCAGGGGATCATCTGAGCAACGGTGTTATGCCTTTGCTTGTAGTCTGTCTGCACAATCTTCTTGCAGCAGCTGAGGATGTGTTCTATTGTTTCATCTGCTTACTTGCAGAGTCTACATTTGGGATCTGTTGTTGTTGTTGTTGTTGTTATATGCCATCTATCAGTCACCATCTGCTCACCTATAGAAAACCATGATAACCATCTATAAGAAACTGAGATAATAATAACAATAACAGTAACAATAACAACAACAACTTTATTTATATTCTGTCCTATCTCCCCAAGGGGACTCCTCAGGGTGGTTGACAACAAATATTGGCAAACATTCAATTCCATAAAATGTGGCCTATGCGGTACCATTTTCTGCATCAGAGCCCCAAATATTCCCAGGAACAGGCCTAAAAACCATATGTTGTTGGGCTGTGTTGTTCTTCCTTAAATGTGATGATTCATTTTAAATCTAAAAAGGGTGAAACTAAGGTATAATATCTAAAGCATGGTAGTTTAGAATGGGAAGGCAGTCTTTTTCAGAGTGATTATTGGTAACATTTGAAAAGAAGCAAATTATAAAAATGATCAAAAATCTTGTAATCAAATCACATCGATATTTGGACCACGCAAACTATGGATGGGAGAGGCTGTTGGGGTGAAAGGAGTCAGAGGAAGAGGAAGGAGAACTGTGTCTGCCACAAAATTGCCCTTTTTCTTTTCCTCAAGAGAAGGAGGACAAGACTGTAGAGCATTTCTCTAGCAGTGTTCTATCCTGGGAGAGGCAGCAAAGGTGCAATGGAAGTAGCCTGTGGGTTGGCGGAGATTGTTGCAACATTTGAAGCCTTTGCTATATTCTGTATTTTTTACATCTATAGATGTAGTTTAACCATGCCATTGTTGCCACTTAATTTTTTTGTGCTCTTCAATGTCCTTGGTATAGTTTACATGTTCTATCTATTTCTATATTGTCTTCATAGCCACTACATGAGGTGGTTTAGACCAATAGACAGTGATTAGACTGAGGCCATGGGTAGGTTGGGCTGAATAATCCTAGTAATGGACCACCATGATCATAATTACACCACAAACGCTGTTTTAATTGCATGTGAGCTTTGAAGGGAGGCTGTGAAAAGCTCTCAGGTGTTTTTAGTTTTCAGTTGTTTGCCCAAGGGGATATCTGCAGGAGGAAGAGAAGACTCAATCCATTATTGCAAGGAAAATGCTCTTTTTACCTCTATCTGATAGTGCTTAATGGAGTAATTGGAGCAGAAAGAGATGGGAATCTCTGTATGCATCCTCATTCTGTCTCTGATCAGTTGTATGTAACTCCTAGCAAACAAAGATTAATTGGGACAAGATTATTTTGGCAGGATTTGTAATGTCAAAAAGACTCAGTGCTCTACTCATATTAAGAATGAAGGCAGTAGAAACACTCCCAGTGACATAATAGCAGAAAGAATGTCAGTTAAAAACATACTGAAATTGTATTATCATGTTCTCAAAGCGATTGCAAACTGACTCAGGTCACAAAGTGAAGAAACTTTTACATTGGAAAAAGGACCAAACGAACAAGTGTAAAAAATGTACAAAGGAATGGAAGATGTTAGTTGCTTGTACATTTATTTTTATGGTTCTATTCTATGTGTGTATACATACACAGCACAGGAACTTGTGTCTTTTTTAAAAAAATCAACAGTTCAGTTATGTTTTATTGCTCTTGATCTCAGTTCATTGTTTTCCCTGTAAAGTGATAATATAGATGGGTTGGCTGAATTGATCTGAAAGCATTGCAGAATGTTTGCATCTGTGTTTGTATTTTATTTTACTTTCTCTGAATCCTTAGTATGTGTCATTTGAATATGTTGGCCGAGGTCCTGCACAGGCACCGCCTACACTGACCATTTAATGCAGTTCAAATCTATCTTCAAAGTGTGGCAGCCAGGAAACAAATTACCACAAAAGTGCAGAAAAGAAAGTCCTTAATGTACATCAGTGTTCTCTATTTTGTATAATCCCCATCTGAGGCCCCTTCCACACAACTGAATAAACTCCCACATTTCCTGCTTGGAACTGGAATATATGGCAGTGTGGAATCCGGTTACTCAGTTCAAAGCAGATACTGTGGGATTTTCTGCCTTGGTATTCTAGGTTATATGGCTGTGTGGAAGGGCCCTGAGCCACAAACTGGTTCCGGGATTTCCTGGTTTGAAACTATTGAAGGCCAGTGTATGATGATGACATAGTTTTGTCATGGTAGTTGCACCTTCCAGAAATCTAACTTTTCAGCCAAAGGCTTTCCAAGGCACTGTAGATCAGGACATTACAGTCCTCCGTTACCATTAGCCACAGCAAATTTCAAATGCAAACATCAAGGTGCTGTAGTTCATTTAACAGAGAGCACTATAGCGATAGGTATCACAAGTGTAAAGCCTAGCCTTCGCTTGATAGTGCTCATCTGTTTTGCTTATTTTATTCCTCTGAAAATGTTTTTTTCCCAGTAATAATAAACGATATATGTCATTTATTTTTTTAACTATTACATCTGACCCAGCCATAGTTTTTAAATTTTTGCGTGTTATTGTTTATATATGAGTTATATTAATTGTATTGTTTTATTTGCTTATTGCTTTGTTGTTTTTATTGATGTGTTGTTCGGCTTAGGCTCATGTAAGCCGCCCCGAGTCCCCTTGGGGAGATGGTGGCAGGGTATAAATAAAGTATATTATTATTGTTATTATTATTATTATTATTATTATTATCATCATCTATATATCATTTGCTTTTTCTGTACATTTAATATGAAGGAGTGTGGTCATATTTGTAAGCTCTGTATTCTGGTGTTTTGTTGTTTTTAGAAGATTCAGAAGATGCTAGACAGCAAAGAGAAAAAGGTTCTCCTGACCACACTGTTGCTTGCACTCCACCCAGCACTCCGGTTAAGCCAGAGGAAGGTATGGCCTCAAAGATATAAGAGTCTATGGAAGCTGCACCTAGGTTTTTAATTTTCTCTGAATTCTCTGTTGGGAGGAAAGAATGTTTTGTGTTTTTCTCTGTAGAGTCATGTAGCTAAATTTTGTGGTTGTGGTTGCATTCACAATAATAAAGAAATGTGCATTGAGAACATAGAAATTCCCTCGTTGGGTCAGACCAAGATCTTTCTAGTGTCTCTAGTGTTCTCTTTCTAGCAACATGTCAGCTTCTTCTCTTGTTTCTCCCTGACATTTGGAGATTTGAAGCATCTTGTTCAGCTCACATGGCTTATCAGGTGCTCACTTCCTTGAAGCCTACACCTAGTGGGCAGCACCATGTCTTGATTAATTTGTATGAGGAGTTTCATAGTGGATATTATTTGTTCTTTCATTTTGAAAAAGGAAGATTTTTTCATCTCCAGCTTTGTGCAAGTCTGTCAGCTTCTTCTTTCTTTTCTCTTTAGTTTTCAGTACTAAAAAGTCTTCTATCCTTTTTCTCTCTCTCTTAAGGAAGCTGCTTACTCCCTTCAGTCATTTCAGTTGTGTGTGTGTTTTTGTTACCTGTCTCAACCCTGAGACAACTCTTTTGTCTTTCTTTTGTGCTATGGTGCTATGAAAAGATTCCAAGTATAATCAAATTACTGTATACCTTTCATAATAATAAGCACTGAAATGAGCTCAAGTGGATGTTTCACTATAACTTCAAGATGTCTTCTTGTGAAATCCCAGCCAGCATCAGAACGATTCCATAAATCCATCTCCCCACTCATCCATAGTGATAATCTCTCCTATCTGGGGAAAGTACTTCATCCCTCCCAATAGGGATGCTTTGTAAAATCTTGCCTCACAGAGAGAAATTGGTCCCTTATTCCATAGCAACAAATCTATTGATAGAGAAAAGGAGTTCGGCTGGAATCCAGTTGAACAGTTATAAGTATTTAACAACCATACTTAGGGTAAATTCTAGCCTGCCTGAATTTTGTAAAATTCAGCTGTAGATTCATACTTCTTCAGTTGTAAGATGCACTCTGATTTCAGTACCACAACAACCAGAAATACACAATATACCTGTGATTCTAAGACGCACCCCATTTTCAGAGATGTTTATCTAGGAAAGAAGTGAGTCTCAAAATGGAAGAAATACAGTATATTTCTATGTTTCAGTTCCTTTAGATCTGAACAATATTTCTAGGGTTCCTTCATAGTAAAAAGGATGAGAAAAGCTGATTTAGAGAACGTCATTACTGAGCTACCTTAACAACCACCACCACTTCGATTACTCTTCTCCAGCATATCCCTTTTCTCCTGTAATTTCAGTTTCTGTTGGCAGAAATGTTTGTCAGCAGTCGTTCCTGATACTATCGTGTAAAGATTGGGTCTCCCTTGATACTGGAATGACTGGCAGTCAAAATCATCAGGATATTGGTGAATACATGGTTTATCTGTTGTCCCAGTTTGCATTACTCTGTATGCATTCCTAAAATGTACCACTTGTTATTTTGCTCTGATAGCCAGCCTAAAGAGACAGTTTTCAAAATCTTCAGGATTGCCTGAAATCATACCAAATTATTCATAATTTGGTACTTAACCTGGAATTAGATTGTGTAGACTCCATCCGCACTCAAGCCTTTCTGATTCATTGACTTCAATGTCAATAGAGTTGTTTAGGTCAGGAGTTCATCTGTGTTCAGCAGAACGCCCAACTACTTACAAAGGACAGTCATATTCCTGTAGAAGAAGGATTTGACAAAACTCATTTGTTTAAACTAATAGGTAAAACTGTTCGTTGAAGTGGCAGAAATTTCATGAATTCTGCTTGGTGGTTGCACATTTCTTAAGCATTATTGTAATTGGATTACACCTTTCGTTTTCTGTTTCTGTTCTAATTTAGATTAAAATTTGTTTCTCCTGTGGTCTCTACCCAACGAGAGCAGGGACAGAGACATCTTTTAATCACATTTCAACGGACTGGTATAAGCAATAAGAGAGGTGTAATCTAAGATTTGTTCTGTGTGTTTTTTTAACCCTGAGATTTACCACGTGTGTTTCAAAGTTGTCTGTTCATACCACCTCATTCTGTATTCTATAAGAATGGGACTGCCCATTCTTTTAATATAATGGCTGTGATGGATGCATAGATTCTCTACTTGTGCTTTTTTCTTCTTGTGGCTGCATTACAAACAGGAGGTGGATATGCTAAAGAGTACCTGTTGCCATAGTAAGTACCATCCCATTCCTGTTGCTGCTGCTTTCCCTGACCTGTCTGTGCTTTGCTTCATTCTCTTGCATCTTCTGTGATGTTTTCTCCTTTTGTCGGGCATTTATACAGTATGAATATGCTTAACTATTTCAATTGCTTTAGAGGAAAAATTACATCATAATTACATTAGTAAAACGATAGTCTGTACTTTAAGGATGTGAATTGTAGCATAAAACAACAACAACAACAACAAAAAACAGGGAGCTGCGGTGGTACAATTGGTTAAACCCTTGTGCCGGCTGAAGTGCTGACCTCAAGCTGAGTGGTTCGAAGCCACGAGACGGAGTAAGCTCCCATCTGTCAGCTCCAGCTTCCCTTGCAGAGACGTGAGAGAAGCCTCCCACAGGATGGTAAAACATCTGAGCGTCCCCTGGACTACATCTTTGCAGATGGCCAATTCTCTCACACCAGAAGCAACTTTAAGTTTCTCAAGTCACTTTAGACACAGTTAATTTTTTAAAATGTCCCAAAGGCTGTAGGAAGTAACAGATCTTTGCCTCTGAAGTCCTCAGTAATGCTTCAGCCTCAGACAGGAAGATCTGTTATTACATTTCCCTTCCACATTGGCCACAAGACCAAACTGACCACTAAAAGCAGGTATTTTGTAGGGGTATTTGGCAGATGTGACAGTGAGGGATTTGTTGGATGAAGGGAGGCATCAGCTATTAGATACATTTCCAACATAGAATGAAATTTAGATGTTGTTCTGAGGAATCTAGCTCAGTACTTTCCTCTTGCTAGCAGAAGGAGTAGATCTTTGGTTAAAAGAAGAAACAAGCCCATGAAAGGGAGAAATGGGTCAGATACTCGTAAAGTGAGCCAAATACTTTGCCTTTCTGGCAAAAGTCCAACATGGCTTTGGGTGAAATAGAGCATTTGAAATTGGAGCATTCATCTTCCTGAATGCCCTTAGCATTAATACCTAAATTACATTTCAATGTGGCTTCCAAATGAAATGTGTATGTTGGTAGCCACATAAGCTATTGCTCAAATCATCACTTAATCTTTTAATCTTAATTAAAGGATTTTAATCTTAAACTACTAATTTCTTCCCCTTAAAAAAAGATTAATTACTATTGTGTTGCTTCTTGCATAAATAACAAAAATTGTTAAATTGACTTTTTTGTAAAAAAAAAAAAAAAAAGTAGACGAGCTTATTTCATACTGTTGTGTTGATGTTTCAGATGTCTATTGTTTTCAGGTCTCAGTGCAGGAATGGGAACCATGCAACCTTTGAACCTCTGTGGCCCCTTAGGCTCCCCACCCCTCAAAACTCAAACTCTTAACAGATTCTGCCTGTTTATGCAAAACATCCCAGCCAGAAACCTCCATTTTCAGCTAAAGAACACCTCTGGCTTTGCCTTAAATATTCTTTCAGCTCACCATCTTCTTGCAGAACATCCCAAAAGAATGAGGGCATCACTTGCAGTTTCAGAAAATGGCATACCTGAAGAACCCCAAATGATGTTCTGAAACTATATACCCAATATACTCACGTTTAAGACAAGAAATTTCAATCAAAAATCAACCTAAAAACACTGGGTTAACTTCTCCCCAGGTCAACATCATCAGTACTATAGCTTAACAAAGTATTGAGTAGAGTGGTGTAAGGCGCGTTTAGTCCAGTGGTTCTCAGCTTGTGGGTCCCCAGATGTATTGACCTAACAGAAATCCTAACAGCTTGTAAATTGGCTGTGATTTCAGGGAGTTGTAGGCCAAAACACCCGGGGGCCCACAGGTTGAGAACCACTGGTTTAGTCTGTCCTGGGAGAATCTAAAAGAAGCCCCGCCCCATCTACACTCTCCACTATGGTTCCACTTTAGCCCATTTTGTGTTCCTGGGTGGGGAAATAGCACTGGTCAACATTGGTGATTTCCCCCTCTGCAGAACACTCCTCAACTTGTCCATGGGTCAGATCACAATCCATAATTTTTCCCTCGGCTTACTCATGAGGCCAACTTATACGTGAGTATGTACAGTAGATACTGGCTCCTATTCATGGTCCCTTATCTTCATGCTAAACAAAGGGACATTTGAAACAAGACACAAAAAATGGAAGCAGACACGCATCACAAGCCCCTCAGGGTATAAATGTTCCATGTCCTTCCCCTTTTGAAACTGACTAGAACCACATTATGAAGCAGCTCTTTATAGCACCGTTTTAATGAAGCCGTTTTCCTTGGCAGATTTATTCATGCCCCAGTTCATTTTCTGACAATTAAAAAATTGTGCTGCATAAAATGTAGTATACTGACTGAAGAAAAGTAGTGGAACATTTAAAGTATTTTGAAGAAAACTAATTACCGCTTACAAATTTCCAAATGGCTTTATCCTCTGACTCTGCTTTCAAATTACCTTAACATAATTTAAAAGTCTCTTAACATTTTGTTTTGCTGAGTTTGATGTGATTTCTCTCTAATACAACTTTTTTTCAGCTGTTTTAACTTCCGAAGATTGTTAATTGCAAGATAGAAAGGTAGTATTATGGAAGTTGGGGGGATGCATGCTTTTGCAGTGCAGCTTTTTTCCACTCAGAATTTTCCCCTCCATTGTGGACATTTTGCAATATCTGATATCAAGGGAGGTCTTTTTGAGAGGACATTTTTGCATTCTGAAAATGCGGGGACATTAGAAATAGGAAAAATTGCATATTCGATTTGTATAAACCAGTGGTTCCCAACCTGTGGTCAGTGGACCACCAGTGATGCGAAAGAACAAAAATATGGTCCATGGCCTCACCACGGTGGCAACAAGAGTGACTGGTCCTGCAAAGCCCTCTTATAGTGCCAAGGCAACGGGAGTGTCAGAAGGGGAGAGACTGACTACCCACGAAAAATTACTACTACCACATCAGCTCTAGATTATTAAATATGGTTTTCTGTTGGCGAGCAGATTTGTTTATTTATTTATTTAAAACATTTATATTCCGCCCTTCTCACCCCGAAGGGGAATCAGGGTGGAGCACAACATACAATGGCAAACATTCAGTGCCGGAACATAAATAGATTATACACATATGTAAATATTAAAATAATTTATCTCAACATTAAAACCACTGTTTAAAACAGATGGCGACTAATGGATACCATATGTTCTGTATCAGAAATTGGAGCTGATGTGTTCTATCCAATGCAGTTTTCTGAACCAGCACTCCAAATAACTAAACCGAATCTAAAGTTGACCAAAACCGGATTTGTAACCCTTTTGGTACTGATGCTGGAGAGTGCTCCCTGGTCAAAAAAAGGTTGAGAACCACTGGTATAAACTAAGTAATCCACACTTCAGATTTCCAAGTATATCTAATGAAAGCAATATATTTTTATATATACTTTTAGAGAACTGTATCAGGAAATGATGTCACTTTAAATACATCAGCAATTTTTGACACATTCTCTATTTTTGGTATAGATTTGATTTTTTTAAAAAATCGAAAACAATAGAGGAGAGACAGGTTCCAAAGGAATACTGCATTTGTTTGCCCTGGGATTTTGTTCCGAGCTCTGGATATTCTTCACTCAGACAGAGCTGATTTCCGCTAAGAGTCTGTTGACGTCCTAGGCACATATTAATATCTCTGTCCTGTTGATTGCTTCATTAGAGAGGCAGCCTAACCAGGCTTGCAATTACGACAGTGATGCTGCAACTTTCAAGCAAAGCCTCCCAGACCTCACCCCTGATGAGACTTCAGAAGCCCTTGGCATTTCAACCTTTAAAAAAGAAGACGAAGAAGAAGAAGATGATAAATGTGGCAAAGATGTTGCTCAAAGCCAGACTGAATGTCCCCCTGAAACTCAAGATGCCCCCCCTCCGCCTGGCGAAGAGGCAGCGGCCCCGTCGGCTGAGGAGGGGGCAACGGCTGAGCCAGGTGGGGATGAGTCTCCTGGGAAGTCTCCGTCCAAGAAGAAGAAGAAGTTCCGTACGCCTTCCTTTCTGAAGAAGAACAAAAAGAAGAGCGACTCCTAAAGAGCTTCAGAAATCTTACGTTTTAGAATCTCAGTGTATTAACCATTAGAATTTATCTGATCTTACTACGTGACCATAATTTCCTTTTTGTTTTTATGTACAACTCGGAACAAACTTTAATTCCCTCAAGTTAATTGCTTGATGAATTGAGATTATAACAGAACATTTGCAAGAAGGTGCTAGCCCTGTTTATTGGAGCAGTAACTCACTCAATATGTTAGCCGTGATTGGAGAATTTATACTCTTTCAGAGATTGGGGAACTGCTCCCACCATTCCTTACAATTGACCATAACTAGCAGGGGCGGATGGGATCTGGAGTTGAGCATCTGGAGGGCCACAGGTTTCCCTGACTTGATGTAAATTGCTTCCACAGAAACGCCCCCGTGGAAGATAGTGGGCCACTCTGTGTAACTTTGAAAGCTCATGTTGCTTTGTGTATGAAGGCATACATTTTTCACAAAGTCCTACGTGATGTTGCTATCTGCTCACTCTTAACGTTTGTCCCAGAGCATACCCTTGTTGTAAAAGGTAAAAGGCTAACAGCACGAGGATCACTGCGTTTATGCTTTGAGAAGTTGTATTACTAAAATGAGCTTCTGCACTGTGTAATTAGAAATAACGTTACGCTGAGGCTTGACAGAGAGCTGTTTTTTCTCCCTTCTTATTCTGTATTGTAGCATAGCTGAAATTTAAACCTGTGTGTAAGAAGAATGAAGTAATTTTGTGGTGTTTCCTGCTAACCCTTCTACCTGTTTTCTAATAAATTTCATGTAACCTTTTTCCACAGAATAAAACGGCTATTTTACTAGTTTGTTTTTTAGCAAAAGCGTGTATTCAGCATCACCTGAAAATTTGGAACATAAAAAGGTCTGACGAGCATCATGTCATTTTGAAAATTTAAATATAAGACCTGCTTGCTGCTCCTTTCTGAGCGCCCCAGGGAGGCTGCCTACATCCTGGCAGCAAGTGAATATAGCTGGGATTTCACAAAGCTTGCTGTTCTCTTCAGCTTCTTGGAATTCACTCATTTAAAATGCAGTGCAGTGACTAAGCTGTGTTGTGCCTGTGGATATTTTAGAAACACTTTTGTTTTCAAAATTTGGTTTACTTCATCAAAAACTGAGTTATTTCTAGTTGTTAAACAAAGCAAATTTTCATATATTATTGGAGGTCCGGGGAACTAATAATACTGACTTTTATTAATTAACTTGAATATAGTAATGAGTAATACCACTTACAGATCATGGCTTTGTTGTATAATCAAAATCTGACAAGATAGGATTGTATGCCTTACAATTTGTGCTTGAAGAAAGTGCAGAAAATTAAAATGAATTCAGTAACTGGGCGCAGCTATATTGTAAACAATGCCTACGTTAGGTTGCAAATAGTTAACCTTGGGACAGTCTAAAATGGCAAATGATTTTTACTTCCAGCATGACAGTGCAGAAGCATTAATGGGAGATAGGAGTTAGTGACCGTGAGTTTCCTGCCACAAAATTGGCCAGCAATCGGCACTGACCACTACAGAACAAGAGAGAGAGAGAAATCCGAATAAGAATATTTAATATGGATTGCATGGCACTAATAGCTTGAAGCTTGTTTATTAACTGTGTCTCCTGTGAACACCAAGAACCTTTATTGTGTCTCGTTGCCAGGGTTGAAACTGTATTACAAAAGCCATTGCTCCAGTGCTACTGTCATACAATGCCAGGACGTTTATGCAATGATTTCTAAGTTCAGATTTTGTAGTTTTCCATTCTTTGTATCGCAGCATGAAACCTAGCTGTGTATGGTGCAGTTATTCACTGCAGTGGGCAGTATGAAATGGAGCAGGGGCAGGGAACAGTCTTGTATTTTTTTCCTTCTTTTGCTGTTTAATTCAGTTCTATTCAAAAATAAAATTCTTTAAAGGAGATCTGTTTCTATTTTTTTTTTCAGCTCAAGCAGTGTTGATTCTCGAGATGCTTTAGCATTTCTCAAATGTTCCATACTTACTTACTTTCTTAGGTGATCCCTCGTAGTCTGAGGATGATGATCCTCCAAGTGTAGTGTCTTGGCGGTGGGGCCATAGGTGGCTGTGGAGACCTATTCTTGTTCCGCATGTTCTTCCGCTGTGAGGACATCGGTTTCCAGGTGGAAGGCGGTGCCAGTCAGGGTTGGCTTGACATGTCATCCTCTTGGCACATTTCTCCCTTTCTCCCTCCATTTGTGCCTCTTCAAATTCCACAGCACTGCTGGTCACAGCTGACCTCCAGTTAGAGCACTCAAGGGCCAGGACTTCCCAGTTCTCAGTGTCTATGCCACAGTTTTTAAGGTTGGCTTTAAGCCCATCTTTAAATTTCTTTTCCTGTCCACCAACATTACATTTCCCGTTCTTGAGTTGGGAATATAGTAACTGCTTTGGGAGATGGTGATTGGGCATTTGGACAATATGGCCAGTCCAGCGGAGTTGATGGCATAGGAACATCACTTCAATGCTGGTGGTCTTTGCTTCTTCTAGAACGTTGACATTTGTCCGCCTGTCTTCCCAAGAGATTTGCAGGATTTTTCAGAGGCAACGCTGATGGAATTGTTCCAGGAGTTGAGTATGACATCTGTAGACAGTCCACATTTTGCAGACATATAGCAGGGTTGGGAGGAAATAGCTTTATAAACAAGCACCTTGGTCTCCCACAGATGTCCCGCTCCTCAAACACACTCTCTCATTCGGAAAAATGTTACACTCACATGTTCAGTGCACTTATGTAACCATCGGAAGATGTATCTAGTTAGATGGGTTTGGAAGGTGAGTTGGCATTACATCACTTGGGTTGCTAGGAACCTGTCCATATCCTTCCTATCCTGCAGGAGGAAGCTTACTGCAATCTTTCATACTGCCCTATATCACACAAACCAACTGCCTTCCATCTGGAAATCTATGTCCTCACTGCATAGGACCTTGTGGATCCAGAATAGGTTTCTACAGTCATTTGTGGACCCACCACCAAGACTCTACACTTGAAAGACAATCATATTCGGCTACAAGTGATATAGCCTATGATGATGATCACACAAACCTCCCAGTGCCTGTGGTGTGGTACAGTTGGTCACACTGGACAACATGCATGGCTGAAGGAGCATTTAAATGTATATATTAGGTGTCTTCACCAATATAGGGAACATTTAAGGAAAGTACCCAAGGGGCTTATCAGAGTTATCATGGTGGGTCTAGCTGCAAAGGATTATCCTGCAGTGGAGGCTACCCATAAGACTTGGGAAGAAACTTGAGATCCTAATGGTGGCTGATGTGGACCCAGTCCACCAGAATAGCCTTGTTCCATTAGAGATTGCAGTTTAATACACATTTCTCATGTTTTATGATAGAACCAATTAGGAAATTACATTTATAATACAGGAACAAAAATTGTGTTACAGTTGGCAAAGTGGACAGCAACTGTTTTGAGTACCAATCATACCTTTTCCATCACACCACCATTTAAAACACAACCAGTTGAGTTGCAGATCAGCTCACAGGCAATGCCAGTATAGCAATACCCTCATGGGACATTGTTAAAGTCAACCAGACAGTTCAGGAGTTTCAGTCCTGGGGGACACATCTGGTTACAGTCATGGGGAGTTCCACTGCCCTCAGACAAAACAGCAATTTTAGTAAGACCATGTTCTACTTTCATTGCTACTAGAAACCAAAAAGGTTGGGGAGCATAGGTGCAAGGCATACTATTGGGTAGCAAAAAGTAGTAGTGCTTCTTCTGTTACCCTTTAGGGCATACTACAAACCCATTTCAAGAATTGCCAGACCAGCCAGCATTCATGTTCATACTCTTCTTTCCATTTACAGAGAATGTATCATTAGTAGCTGACATGTTTTTAAACATTTAAATTGGAAACCTGTCCTAAGATGGTTAAGCAAATGGCTATGGGTCTGATCAGGGAATTGTACAGGGAATTGTACCTTAAGTTTTAAACATCTTCTCACCTATATGATGTTTTGCAAACCTGATTGCAGAGTGAAAACACAAAGGGTGAAGGACAAGTCAAGTGATTGGACCTGCCCCTCGGCAAGCGTCAGCTGATGGAAGGGGTAGGACGTTAGGATGGAGATTTTGTGCCTTCAAATTGTTGTGACTTCCAACGACCTTTAGCCTTTTAAAGTTGTTCCACCTTAAATCAACATTGTTTTGGTTTAGTTGCCTAGTAAAGTTTTTAAAGTGTTTAAAAAACTTTACTAAGGCACTTCATATGTGTAAACTGCATATGTGTATCTCTATATACCTGAATTAGGACCTCCGTCAATATTTTAAAAATAATTGTTAAGTACCAGTTTCATCTAATATTTATCTGCAAATAGTTGGATTTTGTTCTTTCTTTCGGCCACTAAATTTACCAGTTCACATTTTTCATGTTTGAGGACAGATCCAGAGGCCTAAGTGCTTGAACTGGAATGATTTGCAATATGCAAGAGAAGAACTTGCTTCATACTGTATAAAGGCACAGTGGTGAGCAGACGCTTTTGAAGAATCAAATGCAAAATCCATAATCTCAAAAAGTTTTATTTGGGGAAACAGAATGTAAAAAGATCAGTATAGTACAAAACATATTCTATTTCTATATGATATCTGGAAAGCTAGACATGAAAAAAATAATACTCAGCCACAGTATGCACTATTCTAAAAGCTGCACATAATGTTACTAGAAAAGATAGCATCGCTCATTTTTATTCATTTGAGGTATACTCCATCCTTCGTCATAAAAGCTATTTCCTGAACCAAACCGTAACCAAGCTTCATTTATATAGCACAAAATACAAAGTCTTGCTGTTGTTTCCCAAAAGGGCCCCATGATTCTCTTAGTTATTGTATTACCTTCATTGTAGAAGAAAATGTTGGTTGAGTTCCAGAAATAATCTGTGATGTAAACATGATTTTTAAAAACACTCAGAAGTATTTCAGTTACATTTCTGATTAAACAAATCACTGTGAGAAAATAATACAAAGAGTTACTTAAAAAGTAACTGGATACATGCAAAATCATTGTGATACATACCTAGAGAATCTACCTCTAGGGAACCAAAGATAATTTAAAAATAAACAGAAAACAAAATAGAAAAAGATGGACACAGAGTTATGGTGGTTCTAATTGGTTCTATTATAGCCAAGGAGGGCTAGCAAGACATGTCATTATAGTTTAGCTAACATGATATTGTGTGTTTCAAAATTCAAATTGTTCAGTAATTTGCCATCTATTAATATGATTATAGCATATGGCATCACCCACATCACCATGCTAAGGCCACATTTACAAGTTGCCTACAGTCTTTGAAGACAAATTCATTGTTCAAACATTTTAGACACGTAGGATATGACAGTAAGTGCAAGAAGAAATTGCACCCCTCCTTGTATTTTTTTGGGTACATGTTCCTAAGACACAAGTGAGATACTAGTGTGGTTCCTACATGATTTGGTTATACAAAAATACTTTGAAGGGAAATACAATAAAGAATTTGAATTTATGACAGTGATCTATTTCAGAGAAAATAGCAATGATACTCAAAATTACACTGAAATATTAAACCAATTATTCTGCTCCTATGTTTTCTTGTTGTTTGCCACCAAACATTACATGTTACAACTTTTTGCTATCAAACCTACCACCGTTTCCTGTTTTTGCTTTAACATAAATGAACTCTGGAATTTTGAGAAGCAGCAAGGAGTACTATTAGGCCACTTCAAATTCCAAATTTTCATAGTTTACTGTATTCTAATCTTAGTAAGAAATTAGAAATTGAATGATTTTTATCTGCATACATTTATGAGTCTCTGAACAATACATTCCGGAGGAAATGATAGAAAACATCAGAGGAAACAAAAATCATCAAATTTGCAGCATATGTTCTTGGTTTTACTGGAGTGACCGAATATTCCCCTCTAAGGTTAGAAACAGCTCCAATTCGGTGCTCCTATTCCGTGTCCCATAGAGAGACACATGTCTGGTGTTAGAGGGCTGGCAGTATGATACAGATCAAGAATGTCAAACTCACTTTCAGTGAGGACCACATCAGCTTTATGGTTGCCTTTCAAAGGGCCATTAAATGGAGAATAACTATAATTTTATTACATACAATTTTATTTACATAATTTTTATTACATAGTGGTTGATGCTCTTTAGTTTTTACCAATTTTGGATTTCCCAGGTGCTGTTGAATGACAATTTTCATCACTGGTGATTACATGCCACATAGACTGGGGATAATGGGAATTGCAACCCAACATCACTTGTGGCTGTGAGGTTGGAGAAAGGTTAGAACAGGCATGGGCAAACTTTTAACTTGGGGGCCACATTGTGGGCCAGAGCAGGTTGAGTAACCCGGGCAAGGAGGGGGGAGGTCAGGGGATTGGTCTTTGGGGGGGGGGGGGGCGTTCACACACAGCAGCTTGACTGGTCCACGGCCATGTCCAGGAAGTCGTGCTCATCAGCACCAGACCCGAGCAGAGCCTCTTCCTGGCCTGCACCTCGGCCTCCACTACCATGGGACTAAGCTGCTCCTTGCCAGCACACTCCCCTTCTTTTAGGCCCCTGCCCCCGGTGACAAGGAGGGCAGCTCCTCCTCTTCCACCGCCACCACCTGGACATGTGGCTGCGTAGGGCTCTCCTTCCCTCTCCTCTTGCTCCAGTTTTTCTTCTTTCCGAGGGGGAACTTTACCTTGAGGAAAGTGACAACAACAGTGGAGGAGGTGGAAGAGGAGCTACCCTCCTGTTTGCCAGGGGCGAAGGTCTGGAAGAAGGGGAATTGTTGACTCCACACATGCCAGTGAGGATCAGTTAAGTCCCATGGAGGTGGAGGCCAAGGTGTAGACCAGGAAGAGGCTGGTGTTGCAGCCATGTGTGATTTCCCTGGTCTTCTCTCAGCATGAGGATGTAGGTGGGCCACCACGGCCTCATGCTTATAGGAAGGTGAAAAAGAGGAGGGCTTGAGAAAAGAGCCCCAAGGGTCGCATCTGGCCCCCTGACCTGGGTTTGCCCATACCTGGGTTAGAGATATTTTAAAGTCAGACACCATATCCACAAGCCATGCACCTAAATCCATAGGCCACTCTTCTGACTGACTGAACTACAGCCTTTCAGGTGTTACTGTATCACAACTGTCAACAGCTCTTGTTACGATGTCTCATGATGAGCGATACAGGAACTGTAGTCCAGCATCTGGAGGACCATGAAAAATGACATGGTGGACTGGATTTAGCCCGAGGGCTTTGTGTTTGACATATGTGGTATAAATGGAGTAAGGGAAACTCTTGATCCACAGAAACTCTCCCAGTTTTTAGCCACTTAAAAGGATAAGCATTGTAAGACAATGTTTACTTTACTGACAGTGAAGTCTACCCTGCTGAGGCAAAAAGAGAACTGAATCACATTTTCTGTGCACCCCAGTGCACTTCTGAATACAACTCCCATAATTCCTCATGATTACCTATGATGCAAATGTACAGCCCAGTATCTGTAAGGCAACATGTTTCTTATACTTAGTTTAAGGCAACATTCATCCTACTTTACATCTTGTTAAGTCCAATCTAAGAGATTGGTTTGCTGATCAAAATATACATACATGTATACATATACATGATAAAAACGTGTTAGGGAACTTTTCTGTAGATATTGACTACAGATTTTGGAGAGTTGTAGTCCAGCAGTTCCAGATCAGGAAAGAAAAAGAGAGAGAGAGAAAGAGATGAAGTGCACTATGTGTAGACCTTTTGGTTTTTTAAATATACTTTTCTTCAAATACTTGACAAAAAAATTGATGAAAACATTTGAGGATTGTTACATTACAAAGACCGTTCATCATAGTGAACATAAGAAAAAATACCCACAAGACTCTTCATTCTGATCTTTGTGTGTCCCAAATATATATAAATATGAGGCCTTCCTGGGGATGTCATGACCCAAAGATTGAGTTATCTTCCAAGACCATTTCATCAAAATGTGCAGTTCTATAAACCTGCTTCTTAGTCAGCCAAGTGAGCATGATAATTGTAGTGTCTTAGAAAATACGTGATCACTTATTCTACTTTCTTTGGTTCTTGAATGCTTCGAAGCAGAATGAAGGGCAGGAGGAACAAAGAGGCACAGACCGTGAAACAAACTTCAGCTCCTGCCAACCAGTATACTGGAAAGAGAGAAGAGAAGCTATAAAAACACTGTTAACAATTGTGAAAAATGGAAACTATCCCAAAGTGACCTTCATGACACAGTTCAGAAAAAAACTGAATGAGAATAATCTGATCGCTCCCACAGGAAGCAACTTGTTCTCTCCAGCCTAGGAAGTTAACACTGATCTGTTGGGAAGGGCAGAAATCTCTACTCATCAACAACATCCACAGAGCCCCGGAGAACTGGTGAAAAGCAAACTATGCAAATCCGAGACAGGAAATGCCTGATTAGGTTCCTAAAGGTTTACAGTAATAAAGTCACAGGGATAGGGGAATGGCTGCAGTGGGAGACCTGGCTTTTCTTGGAGCTTGTTTCAGCTTGTTGTCCACAGATATGTCAACACCAAGTTGAAGACATTGAGGAGGGAAAGAGTATGAAGTATAAGTGGGATATCTGAGTCTGGAGGCAAAATGGACAAAAGAGGATAATAAGGTCTAGACTCTAAACCTCTCTCTCACTGTGAGAAAGACCTAACAGGATGGAGAGAAGGGGGGGGGGGGGCGGAAGGACACTGCCCCAGACTTTCAAAATAGGGAAGAGAAAGGAAAAGAGAAAGAAAACAGAAAGGGAAAGATGCCCAGACTCCCAAAAAGGGAAGGGGAAGTGAAGGTACAGGAAAGGAAAGGAAAGGAAAGGAAAGGAAAGGAAAGGAAAGGAAAAACTCTGAGACGCCCAAGATGGAAAGGGAATATCCCAAGAAAAGAAAAGAAGAGATGAGAAGGGAAAAGGGAAGGGAAAAGGGAAGGGAAGGGGGGAAGGGAAGAGAAAGACACCCAGACTCACAAAAAGGAAAGACACCCAGACTCACAAAAAAAGAAGAGAAGGGAAAAGGGAAGGGAAAGGGAAAGAAAAGACTCCCAGAATGGGATGGGATGGGATGGGAAGGGGGAAAGGGGAAGGGAAGGGGAAAGGGAAGGAAAGGAACAGAACAGAACAGAAAAGGAAAGACGCCCAGACTCCCAAGAAAAGAAAAGAGAAGGGAAAAGGAAAATGGAAAGGGAAGAAAAGGAACGGAACGGAAAAGTAAAGATGCCCAGACTCCCAAGAAAAGAAAGTAAGAGATTAGAAGGGGAAAGGGATGAGAAGGGGGAAAGGGAAGGGAAGGGAAGGGAAGGGAAGGGAAGGGAAACGGAAATACACCCAGACTCACAAAAAAGAGAAGAGAAGGAAAAAGGGAAGGGAAAGGAAAGACTCGCATAATGGGATGGGATGGGAAGGGGGAAAGGGGAAGGGAAAGGGAAGGAGAAAGGGAAGGAAGGGAACAGAACAGAAAAAGGAAAGACACCCAGACTCTCAAGAAAAGAAAAGAAAAGAAAAGAAAAGGGAAGGAAAGGGAAAAGGAAAAGGAAAATGGAAAGGGAAGGAAAGGAACGGAAAAGCAAAGATGCCCAGACTTCCAAGAAAAGAAAAGAGAACAGAAGGGAAGGGAAAGGGGGAAAGGAACGGAAAGGAATAGGAAAGACGCCCAGACTCCCAAGAATAGAAAAGAGAAGGAAAGGAAGGGAAAAGGAAAATGGAAAAGGAAGGAAAGGAAAGGGAAAAGGAAAGACGCCCATACTCCCAAGAAGGGAAAGGTAAGCCCTGACACATTCACAGGCAAGATGAGCCTCCTCCTGCCTCACAGGCTTCAATTCTGGGGTCCCCAACAAAGCTCTCCCTTCCTCCTTGTCCCTTTTCTCTCTCTAAGGCAAGCAACGGCATCAAATTTCTAGTGAAAAATGATCCAGCTCAGAAGATGATACCTTTTCCTTCCCTCGCCTCTTCTCTGTTGGCTGTATCCTCTCAGAAAGTTATGGGGACCCCAACATAAAGAGATATGGAGACCCCACCTTTTGGGTCACAACTCACACTATAGGAAACTTTGTGCTAGAGTAAGTTCAGTTTCACACAAGATAGCAAATGCAAACTAGCCCAGTACTGAGACAGTTCCAATCGGAACGTGTGCCTGAATGTAGACATGCACATACAAATCAACCCACACAGGGATAAAAATATATCTGCATTTCTCTACGTCTATAGTCAGTTTGTCCAAAACATGGCTTTGAAAGTTTCAGTGAGTAATTGAATAACAAATGAAAACCAAATTAACCCAAAACCAGAGTGCCAGCTGCTGCCATGGTTTCTCAAGACTGCTGCAAGCTTGGTCTTTGTTGCTGAGTTTTAGTATTCCTTACTCTCCTGTTTCTCCTTACCTTCAACATTATATCAATCTGCTGCCTTCTCTTGCCTTTTTTGCTTCTCCTGCAACCATTTCAACTCAATTTAGCTGACCAAACTCACCTAGCTTTACCAATCTTTTTCAAGCCAAACTATATCTTGTCTCTCCTTTTCCTCTCCCACATTTCACGAGGCCCTTAAACAGAAGGCATGGTGCCTTATGAGCAAAGAAGTAGTATTTTATGGATTTGAGAGAGGCTGAAGAACTTGACAAAGATAAAAGACTTCCTCTGAGATATTTCCTCTTTAAAAAAATACCTTCTTTTCCCAATCCCAGAAATACTGCCTTACTTTGGGACAGTTCAACAAGGGAAGGGAGGGGTGTTCAACTAAGGCACCAAAGTGTTTCCATGCTTCTTTCTTGAAATAAGTATCTAGTAAAACAGCATTAGGGTGCCCTCGTGGTGCAGCAGGTTAAACCGCTGAGCTGCTGAACTTGCTGACTGAAAGGTTGTCAGTTCAAATCTGGGGAGCAGGGTGAGCTCCCAGTGTTAGCCCCAGCTTCTGCAAACCTAGCAGTTCAAAAACATGCAAATGTGAGTAGGTCAATAGGTACTACTTCTGTGGGAACATAATCATGGTGGCCACATGACCTTGGAGGTGTCTATGGACAATGCAGGCTCTTCAGCTTAGAAATGGAGATGAGCACCATTGCACAGAGTTGAACCCGACTAGACTTAATGGCAGTGGAAACCTTTACCTTTTTTTAAAAAAACCCAGCATGGTCAGGGAAAATCTAACAGTAAATTACCTCAAGCTAGCCCTAATATCAGACAGAGAAAAACACAAAGTATGTCAGAAGGAAAATGAAATAATCTAATCCCCATCCAGAGCTAAGAGTGATCATTTGTGTACTGTGGGATACTTCCTGACCTGGATTCATATCAATGCTTCCAGTTACAATTTTTCCTTGAAGGAGCCCTGACTATTGATAGCAAGGACATATGACTTCTATTTTGCTCCTTCAAAGTTAACTGAAAAACAAGAATAATTCCCAATTGAGGAACCAAAAATAATTCCTATTCTTGATTTTGACTAGAAATGAGTTGGTAAATCAATTGGATTTATCTATGTGTTAACTCATCCTCCAATAAATGATTCAATTGGCCTACTGTAGCTGAGGCGAAGCAACAGGATGCTACCCCTTTTGTCCAAATTCTTTAGAAATTCCTTTATCAACAGAATCAAAGATTTGGAAGAGACCACAAGAGCCATCCAGCCTAACCCCATGCCATGTAGGAACATACATGTAAGCCGCTTCGAGCCCCTTTGGGAGATGGGGCAGGATTTATAAATAAAGTTTCATTCATTCACACACTCAAAGCAGTCATGATAGGTGGTCATCCAACATCCATCCAGAAAAAGAGACACCTGCAATTTGAATCCACTTCACCATGTTCTAGTCTCCAGAGCAGTGGGAATCAAGCTTGCCCCCTCCTCAAGGTGTCATCCTTTCAAATATTCAAATGTGGCTATCACATCTCCTCTCAGCCTTCTTTTCTCCATCTTATCAGCCTTTTAAGGAACCACAACGTGTGTGCACTTGAAGACCCCTGAAAAAAATACCTGTGGCCGCTGTTATTGGCCCAACAGCTCTCGCCAGGGCTCCCAGACTCCTTAAGATGCCCATTACCGTTCCTTTTTGGCTTATCAATCCTGTGAAAACAAGAGGTAGAAATCAGTCTGTTTTCTTGTCTTCCATTGGCTTATTTTTCATAAAAGGTATAGTTCCATACCTTTTATGAAAGGCGCAGCTGGCTGGGAGTCAGCTGCATTAAGATCACTACTGACCGAGGTCATGAGTTCGAAGCCAGCCCGGGTCGGAGTGAGATTCCAACCAATTCTGTGTAGCTTGTTGTCGACCTTTGCAACCCGAAAGACAGTTGCATCTGGTCAAGTAGGAAATTTAGGTACCACTTTTGTGGGGAGGCTAATTTAACTAATTTAGGAGGCCATAAAAAATCTCCAACAAGCATGCAGAGAATGAGGAAGCATTTCATCAGTATGGCAGATGGACGGTGAAGTGACAGCTCCCCTGGTGGCCAGAAAAAAGTTGGAATGTTAAATAGCCTCTGACTGTCTGTCTATATGTGTAACAGAAAAAACGATGATCATTTTGCATTTCTAACTTAGTTCTTCAGCTTTTCCAGACAAAGGAAAAATGAATGCTAGCAAAATAGAGGATGCTACTTTAAATAAAACAAGTAAAAGGAATGCAATGTGTTGCTAATCTTTATATGTGTGTTCCTAAAAATAAAGTAGGCACAAAAATACCCTAAAATAGATGTGTTAAACTCAAGGCCCATGAGCCAAATTTGGCTTGTAAAGTCTCCTTGGGGAGAAAGAGCAGTATAGAAATAAATTATTATTATTATTATTATTATTATTATTATTATTATTATTATTATTTTATATTATTATTATTTTATGTAGCCCTCCAGATGTTATTATCACTACACGTCATGACTAGAGCTGATGGGAGGTGTGATACAGAAACATCTGGAAGTTTGTTCTATTTATTCAGGATAGTGGTGTTTGGATTTGATGCAAGACTTGTGGATATGATGTCTCCTTAAAACATCATTTAACTTTTCCCCAAACCTCAGAGCCTGTTAGACTGCAATTCCCATTATTCCCAGTCCGCATAGTGGGTAATCAAAAATTATGGGAGTTGTCATTCAAAAACATCTTGGTACTCAGGCACTGAACACTATGTAAAAATTATAGTTGGCCCTCTGTATCCAGAGAGATCCAATGGCCCTTTGAAGGCAACCATAAGGATGATGTGGCCCTTGATTTATTTTTCTGTGTCAGGGGTGACTTGAGAAACTACAAGTTGCTTCTGGTTTGAGAGCATCAGCTGTCTGCAAGGATATTGTCCAGGCGATGCCCAGATGTTTTACCATCCTGGGGGAGGTTTCTCTCATGTCCCCACATGAGAAGCTGGAGCTGACAGATGGGAGCTCACCCCACTCCCCGGATTCGAACCACCAACCTTTTGGTTAGCAGTCATGCCAGCACAACAGTTTTACCCACTGGGCCATTGGGGGGGGGGGGCATGATTAAAATGAGTTTGACACTCCTGTCTTAGATTTTAAGGGCACTACATATCCTAAAGGTACTATTTAAGCAGGATCAACTTGGATGGGAGATCACTTGGGAGATCACCAAGGAACAACGGGCGCTGTTGCCTCTTATTTCAGAGGAAGGAACTGGCAAAACCATATCTGAGTGTTCCTTGCCAAAGAAAGCTCCATGGAAATTCATGGGGTTGACGTAACTTTACAAGTGACCTGAAGGCAAAGATACATTTCTAACAATGTAGTATTTCAAATTGTAAAGGATATGAGCTTTTCAAAAGCACTAGCTTTTGGAATTCCACATATCTGTCAGAATGAGGACAGCGAATGAGGCCACTTCCTCCCAAGCCTCAGGCTGAAATAATAGCTGACATATCCATATCTGTTGACCTCATGTTCCTGCAAAGTAGTGGGTTGAGGAGGAGGAATCTGTAGTACAGCCAAACTGTATATTTCTCTTTTTTTCTCTACTTTTCTGGGTCTTGGCCAAGACAAACACACTCACACAAGATTTGCAAGTTGAGGGAAACCGGCAGGCAGTTGTGTTTGTGTGTGTAACTACACAATTTCTCTTACCAACATTTATTTTTACTCTAATTAGATGTAACTCTAAAATAAAAACATATATACATAAATTAGTTTTAAAAGAGGATTTCCTTCTTCTCTTTCATCAGTTACTCTATAGTTCAACCTTTTTTATTTCACTTTATATCCAGAAAGTTTTTTTTTATTGTGTCAGAAGTGAACTGATGATACAGTTGCAATGTATTTAAAAACACAAAGTTAAAAGCTTGGCATTATACTAAATGTCCTTTGACCAATAACTGGCCACTTGGAGTGCCTCTCAAGTGCAGACTGTGTAGATGACAATGGAACAATCAGAGTATGTTACTTCCAACAAATATTGGAATATAATTCACATTATAATTGCAAACCTTCAAGTCAGAAGACCTACTTGGTTATTTTAAAAGATCCTCCAAATGGGGTGGAACATAATTAGGATTATTTTGTGACAGCTTTTTTTGTTATTTGTAGTTTTGTTATTCTTAAAAGGTTTCTTTTAAGAAGGTCCTCCATTGTGCATGTGGTAGAGCTCAGACCACGTTGTAGTAGGTGGTCTGTGGTTTGCTCTTATCCACATTCACATGTTGTGGACTCCACTTTGGTGTCCCATTTCTTAAGGTGGGCTCTGCATCTTGTGGTGCCAGAGCATAGTCTTGCAGTGCCTTCCAAGTTTTCTATATGTACAGAGGAAGTCTCTCATTTGGATTTAGCTTGCCACTTTTGGACTCTTGCTTGCTGAGGTGTTCCTGTAAGTATCTCTGTAGATCTTAGTAAGCTATATCTTGATTTAAGGTGTCGGTGTGCTGGCTGATAACCAAACAGGAGATGTCAATGCCTTGTTCAATGTCTTTGTAGACAGCTGATTCTCTAGCACCAGAAGCAACTTGTAGCATGCAACCAAACAAACAAACAAACCAACAGACCTTTTCAGGACCAACTATGACAATCCAGAAAGTTTACTTCTCTCTATTTTTATATTAACAAATGAATATCCTAACAGTTTATATCTCTAAACCTTTACATAAAGTATTTTACTCTCTCTCAAATGCACATTGATAGAGAGGTTTCTTTTAAGAATTTGCCCAGTGTTTTAATTCTTCCACAAAATTATTACCTTGTTCATTTCTATTAATTCCACATCTTCATTGTCCAATCTTTCATAGTTGGCATTTCTGTCTTTTTCCATTATTTGAGCATAGAGGGTTCTTGCTACTATTAACATGTACTACATGTAGTATCTCATGCTCCTTTTTATTTGATCATCCAACTGTCCTAGTAGAAGGAGTTCTGGTTTAAAGCTGATTCTTAAGAATTTCTTGGATCGCCTTGTAAATTTGTCTCAAAATTGTTTTTGGTGTTTTTACAGGTTCACCACATATGGTAGTAAGACACTTCTTGAACCTCAATTTTCCAACATTTGTTATTTGCTCCTTTATCATTTTTTTATTTAAAAACTTATGCAGGATGAGGCTTTAAAAAGAAAACAGGCAGTTGTGTGTACATGTGCATGCATGTGTGCACTTTCAAGCTTCCTGTTGACTTATGGCAACCCCAGGAATTTCAGAGTTTTCTTAAGCAAAGCAATCCTCAGAAGGGGGCTTTACTAATTCCTTCCTCTGCAATACAGGCTACAGTACCAAGAATCCATTGGCAGTCTCTCATTCAAGTACTAATCAGAGTTGGTGCTGCTTATATTTGAAGATTAGGTGCTCTAAAGCAGTGGTTCCCAACCTTTTTTTGACCAGGGACCACTTTGACCAGGGACCACTTGACCAGGGACCACTCTCCAACATTAGCACCAAAAGGGTTACAAATCAGTTTTTGGTCAACTTTAGATTTGGTTTGGTTATTTGGGGTGCTGATTCAGAAAACTGCATTGGATAGACCACATCAGCTCCAGTTTCTGATACAGAACATATGCCATCCAGTAGTTGCCATCTCCTCGCCCACAGAAAACCATATTTAATCATCTAGAGCTGATGTGGTAGTTACCTTTACCTTTCATGGGTAGTCAAGCCTCTCCCCTCCCAACATCCCCATTGCCTCGACACTATAAGAGAGTTTTGTGAGACCAGTCGCTCTCCTTGTCATGTGTTTTCAAGGCAACAGTGTAGTAATGGTGAGGCTGTGGACCATAATTCATTCTTACGGACCACTGGTGGTCCATGGACCAAAAGTTGGGAATCACTGCTCTAAAGTATGTAGCCTCCTCTGCTGACCTAAGGAAGCTACAAATCAGGCACATTGTAGATACTCAACAGAACCAAGCATGTTACTCCTGCCCTTCCTTAAGTTTGTGAAATTGTGGTACAGGGTGAGGCAGCATAACTTCCTTTTTTAAAATGCGCGCCATTCAGTCAGTTGAAGATGTAGCGGAGCCCTATTGGTCTCGTTTGAGAGGTGGGAGTATAAAGTTTTGTCCTGACACAATTCAGTCGCCATCATGTGTTGGAACAGTGAGGAGCGCTTTTGCCATTGAGGGCTACTTTTTGAGCAGATTTGGAGTGGCCGGCCCGCTCTCCAGATTTGGTCCTTTGTGATTTTTTTCTATGGGTTTTTTTGAAATCCCGTGTTTCTGTGAACCGTCCAAGGACCCTACAAGATTTGAAGACCAACATCCAGGAAGAAATTGCCAACATAACGCCTGCTATGCTGGCAAGAGTCATGACAAATGCCAGAAATCAGTTTACTCAGTGTATGGAGAATGGGGGATGTCACCTACCTAATTTGATCTTCAAAACTACATAAAACAAAACTTTAGGTATGCGCCTACATTATAAAAAAAAATAAAAAATTCTGATTCATAAAATGGGTTTTATTAAGTTTTGAAAAAACGAAGTTATGCTGCCTCACCTTGTATTATCCAAATGATTTCTATTTCATTCTTGTCCCTTTAACTTTATTTATTCTGAATTGCTAGATTTTTACCCAAACTATACTTTTACAGGAAGCAAAACATTGCTCAGGGGAAATCCTGATAGGTGTTCTAACGTTCAGTGGAACTGTGAGGTTTACTTTTGACACAATTCAAAGGATGCATATGCTGCCAGGTAACATCCTGGTGTATTTACTGTCCTCGCTGTTTCACACCAAAGGAATGTGATAAGAAATTTGTTACAGCTCACACTGACACCCCTTTTTCCGGTATAGGTTTTCCACTTGCTATGAATCACTGCAAGAAGTGGGTATGGTTAACGGTGTGTATGATGACCATAGGACTGTGGTGGTTCCCTCTTCCTGGTCTCCTCCTTTCTGTTTCCATTTTGATTTTTGTGGGTGTCCAGCCATGAACTCCCTTGCTACTAAGCAAATAACTATTTAGTAATGGCAAGCACAGACCCCCAATTTATTCACTTGTTTCAGAGTTTTATCCTTAATTTCTGATGCATCTTCACCTGATTGGTGCTGAGGTTGGATTTTATTGCCTACATATAATATTAGCCAGATGACCAAATGACTATTTTGCTGTTTCACCATTTTGGCAAAGTGCCTTATCACAGAACTTTATTTTCCTTGCATTATTCCTAGATGAAGCCCATGTTGTGGCAACACAAGTATTTTGTTGCATAAAACCCTGTTTGTGCAGTACTTCCCAGTGGTAATTTGCGTTCTTCACCACGTCAGCATGACATGGAACTTGGCTGGTTTAGGGATCTATGGTTTTAGGATCTTACTACAGTGGAACCACGACCTAATAGCATCCCAACTTAAGAGCATTTTGAGTTAAGCAGTTACTAGACCCGAGTTTTGCATTGATATAAGAGCAGCGTTTTGAGTTCAGAGCTAGCGCCAGAGGAAGTGCTAGCACAAGTACAAGACTTTAAGGCCTCAAGGGAACAGCCCCTGTGCCTCGTGTTCTGGTCTGCTTTGGGAGTTCGCTGTCTGCTTTGCTCTTGAGGAGACTTTGGATTAGTTGATTTTGTGTGGTTTTTATTCTTTGTATGTTGGGCTTCATGAAGAGGGAAAGGGAGAGAGAGCAAGAGAGGCTGGAGTACAGTATGAAGAAAATGTTGCTCCTGCCTTTTCACTTTGTGCTTCCTTGTCACAACTTTGTGCTTCTACCATTTTAAAGTTGATCTTTCTTTTTTATTGTTCTATGTGAATGCGCATGTATACATTATTTTATTTTTAAAAATGGGGGGGGGGGTTGGGGAGCTGAAATGGATTAATAGCATTTTAGTGGGAAAATTCACTTTGAAGTAAAAGCAATTTGAGTTAAGAGTGCGGTCACAGAACAAACTGAACTCTTAACTCAAGGCATCGCTGTACTAAACAATTCCAATCTGTAATTTTTGCATCTGGTACATGATGAATCATTTAATTGTCACTCCCAAACTTGCTTTTGTTTCTCTGCAAGGATTCAGGGTAAGAGCTTTAGTTCCAGGCTGCAGCCCAGGATGCCCAACACAAAATCGTAAACATTATGACATTTATATTTGCTTGTTTTTTTGTAATTCGATGGCATAGTTCTCAAGTGCAGATTTTGTAGATGTCAATTGAACAATCAGAGTATTGTCGAAGGCTGGGGGAAAGATTCCCCCAGGCACTAACAAGCCACACCAAAAAAACTGCCAGGCCACCAAATGCTAATCAACGTGGTCAGTTGAAAATTTCAGACCTAGCTCCAGCAGACAAGAGTTCTTTGTCCCACCCTGGATATTCCACAGATATATAAACCCAATTTTTCTAGTTCCAACACTCACTACCTTTGAGGATGCTTGCCATAGATGCAGGCAAAACGTCAGGAGAGAATGCCTCTAGAACATGGCCATATAGCCCGAAAAAACCTACAACAACCTAATCAGAGTATGTTACTTTCTACAAATATTGCAATATTCTTCATAATTCACATTATAATTGCAAACCTTCAAGCCAGAAGACCTGCTTCATGATTTTAAAAGATCCTCCGAATGAGGTGGCGCATAATTAGGATTGTGACAGCTTTTTTTTTTTGTTGATTTGTAGTGGTGAATATCAGAAAAATTATGCACAGACCTTTTCTTTCTATTTTGTACATCAGTTATTGTTAGTGTTAAGACATTTTGTGTTGTTAAAGACACTCCTTCTTTTAATGTGGCCCATTAAAATGTGTAAGGCAAAGATCTGACAGAACGCCTCTGGCTGTGAGGATTCATATTCAATATACTGTTGAAACAACCATTAGAAGAGGAAGGTGCGGATTAAACAGCCACTCACCATAGCCGGACACCACTGTAGACAGAGTAGGAACAACAACTGCAGAAGCTGGAAGCAAGCGAAAGATGTCATTAAACCAGTAAATATAAATGTCTAAGTGAAAAGATATGCATATATGACAGACAAGAAAAGATATGCATATATGACAGACAACTATGGGTCGTTGGGGGCTAATATTCTGTAGTTCTCTAGGAAGTGTTCTACAAAGACTGCCAACAACTAAAAAATGCCCCATCACAAAAAGTGGCTCACTTGGGGTTCAAAAAACAACTGTTTTCAATGTCGAACTGTGTACATAAGCCCCTTAGTGAAGTGCATCTCCTAGAAGCTTTTCCACAGAAATAGGGAGAGGCCAAAGGGCACAAAGACAGCTTTGGGAGCCACAGGCAACAATGGCCACAGTCTGCCAAACTCTCTTTTATAGTTTGAAAAGCATCTTGGTGAATGAAACTTTCACCACCACCACTGAAAGTGAGACATTTTCCTCAATGTCATTAGCGTGAGGATTTGAAAAGGGACGCCATGATGAAATGGGTTAACTGGAAAGGCATGAGTCAGCAGCTGATTAGCTGAGCATGCCAAGGGCCAGAGTTCTGATTGGCCGCTGTCTCTGGCTTACTGCTGAGAGTAAGGGTTTTAACTGCCACTTTTCATTTTGGACAGTGAAGAGAGTGCTGACTGAAAGAAATCAAAAAGACGGATCATTTTAAGGCATGAGGTATATTTTAAAGACTGTTTAAAAGGATTATTTTATTCCCTCTATTTTCAGTGTGAATTCAGAGAGACGGCTGTATATAGTGTTGCCCTGTTTGAACTTCTGAACTGAAGTAAAGATACTGTTACTTGTTACGCAAGCCTGAGTGAGACTTTATTATACTACAGGGTATATCTTAGTTTCAAAACTGTGGTAATGCTTTTATTTATTTATTTACTACACTTTTATCCTGCCCTTTTCAGCCCGAAGGCAACTCAGGGCGGCGTAAAGACTGGCAACATTAGATGCCGAACACACATAAATACATCATTTAAAACAGGTTAAATCACATAATAAAATTTATAATAAAAAAGTTTAAAACTATAAAAATCAAAGACTTCCGGGTTAAAATCTATGTCCATTTGCATCGTTAAGCCGTTCCATATTCGTTCACAATACTGAGTTACAATGAGGTTCGAAGAGCCAAGTTTTCACTCTTTTCCTAAAGGTCAGGAGGGAGGGGGCTGATCTAATATCCCCAGGAAGGGAGTTCCACAGCCGAGGGGCCACCACTGAGAAGGCCCTGTCTCTCATCCCTGCCAAGCGTGCCTGTGAGGCAGGCGGGACCGAGAGCAGGGCCTCCTCAGATGATCTTAAATTCCTGGAAGGTTCGTAAAGGAAGACACGTTCGGATAGTTAAGTTGGGCCAGAACCGTTGAGGGCTTTATAGGTTAAAGTCATCACTTTGAATTGTGCCCAGTAGCAAATTGGGAGCCAGTGGAGCTGGCGCAACAGCGTTGTGTGCTCCCTGAGTGCCACTCCTGTAAGTAGCCTGGCTGATGCCTGCTGGACAATTTGAAGCTTCTGAACAGTTTTCAAAGGCAACCCCACGTAGAGCGTGCTGCAGTAATCTATGAGAGATGTAACCAGAGCGTGGACTGCCGTGGCCAAGTCAGACTTCCCAAGATATGGGCATAGCTGGCGCACAAGCTTTAACTGTGCAAATGCTCCCCTGGTCACTGCTGAAACCTGGGTTTCCAGGCTCAACGATGAGTCCAGGATCACACTCAAGCTGCAAACCTGCATCTTCAGGGGGAGTGTAACCCCATCCAAAACAGGCTGTAACCCTATGCCCTGTTTATTCACATTTACCAATCCCCACAATTAGCAATGGACAAGAATCACTATTTTCTGAGATGCCATAATTTTGCAGGGATGGAGATACCAGGATAGGGTTAATATCATCATAAATTCCCATTAGGGCTTAGAAGGAGGAAAGAAAGGCTCAATATAAGCTGAAACAGCACATCTAGTAATATGCTTAAACATCACCCTGGCAACTACCAGGGAGGCCATTAGCATGCGAAGAAACTGTGCTGCACTTCCTTCAAGACTTTTTATAAGCAAAGAAAGCAGCTTTTCTAACTTTAAGCTCTCGGCATTAATAAATTCAATCAAACTATGCAACACATTAAACATGCTTCACTTAACTTTCAAGCTGGGAAAGATATTTGAGGAGCTCACCAAAAGAGTAGAGGAACAATCCAGTCCCCAGAATGATCACATTATTACTCCAGCCAATGAAAAGGAAAGCAGGAACCAACAGCAGTATTGCCTGCCAAAAGGAAAGGGAGTGGAGAGAGAATGACAAATCTCATGGTTTTCATCAAACAACGGTCTTGCGAAAGAGGATTTCTCATTTGCCTGAATTACTTTTGAGACCAGGTGGCTCACTGCCAAAGGGATGGCCTATTCCGCTTTGGTCAGACTTTGCCTGGAATATTGTATCCGGTTCTGGCCCCACAGCTCAAGGAGGATATTGACAAGCTGGAAGGTTTTTTTTCAACGAAGGTAATCAAGACAGTAAAAGGCCTGCAAACTAATCCATATAAAGTTGATTGCAGGTCCATCTACATTATTTATTATTTACTTCACTTGTATACCACTTTTCTCACCCCGGGGTGGGATGTATGTGTGGAACGACTCAAAGTGGTTTCCAACATATTTATGGCAAAATTTAATGCCTCACATATATATGAAACCTAACATAAAACAACAATAACATATATATAGCTATCGATTAGATCATAAAAATATAACATTTGAACATGGAGTTAAAATATATTAATATAAAAATGTATTTATTTATTTTATTTACAACATTTATATGCCACCCTTCTCACTTCGAAGGGGACTCAAAGTAGCTTACAAGATATATATACATACAATATATTATACTATTAGCATAGTACAATATTAGTATTATATATTACTATATTGTACTATACCATTATATTGTAATATTATTAGTAATATTACATGTAATATAAATATAAAATTATAATAACATATTATTAGTATTATATTGAATTACATTATAATATTATAAATATTCTATGTATATACAATATATTATATTATATTATTAGCATAGTACAATATCAGTATTAAATATTACTATATTGCACTATGCCATTATATTGTAATATTACTAGTAATATTACATGTAATATATATATATATATATATATATATATATATATATATATTATTAGTATTACATTGCATTACATTATAATATTATAAATATTCTATGTATATACAATATATTATATTATTAGCATAGTACAATATCAGTATTAAATATTACTATATTGTACTATACCATTATATTGTAATATTATTAGTAATATTACATGTAATATATATACCGTATATTCTGGTGTATAAGACTACTTTTTAACCCAAGAAAATCTTCTCAAAAGTCAGGGGTCATCTTATACGTGGGTTGTCTTATATGCGGGAGTAGTCTTATACATGGCGTAGCCTTATACATGGGGCTAGTATTATACGCGGGAGCAGCCCTATACATGGGGTAGTCATACACGGGAGAAGCCTTATAAATAGGGGTCGTCTTATACGCGGGAGTCGTCTTATAGAGTGTTTGCTGAAACTTCCAATCAGATTGGAGAATCTGTGGTTGCCACATATGGTGGGGGGAGCTCAAAAATACTGAAATCAAATCTGATGCTTTTAAAATTGTATTTGGTGTGCGTTGGAAGAGGGGTAGTCTTATATGGCAAGTATATCCCAAACTCTATATTTTAACTGGAAAAGTTGAGGGTCGTCTTATACGCCCAGTCGTCCTATATACTGTAATTATAATATCATATTATTATTATTATTAGTAGTAGTAGTATATTATTATTATTATTATTATTATTATTATTATTAACTTTATTTGTACCCCGCTAGCATCTCCCGAAGGACTCGATGCGGCTTACAAAGGCCAAGGCCTCAATAAAACAACAATACAACAATACACATAAACCATAAAACAAATCAAAACATTAAGCAATAACAGTAAACAGTAAAAACAATACACCGTAGCACAATAAAACTAAGGCCGGGCCAAATGTAGATGGGTACAGACTAAAAGTGCTGAGTATGACAGTTGAAATATAAGGATTTTTGAGTAAGTGCAATGTGCGGACAATCTTAAGTCTCTAGTAAAGTGCTTTTGGGACATGTTGCTGGGGTTTCCTATTCTGCATTACATTATAATATTATAAATATTATAATGTTATAAACATTAAAATCACATAATCCAAAAAACATGGTTCAAGGCCAGTCCAAATATCATTTGCCCACAATCCCTGATCATTCCTTGTATTGCTTACTGCCCAAAGGCTTAGTCCCATAGCCAAGCTTTTACTTTTTTCTGAAGGCCAGAAGGGAGGGTGCTGATCTAATTTAATTGGGAAGGGAGTTCCATAGTTGAGGAGCCACCACTGAGAAGGACCTGTCTCTCGTTCCCATCAGTCACATTTGTGAAGGAGGTGAGACCGAAAGCAGGGCTTCCCTGGATGATCTTAACCTCCGAGATGGTTCACAGAGGGAGATACGTTGCCCGTAGAGTGGAGCTCCAAGCTGACTTGAGACTGCAGTGGTCACAAAATGCACAACACCAATGCAAGCTGCAGCATAGATTTAAACAGGAAGCAGCACATTTAAAAAGTCACAAGAACGTCCTATGTGAGCCATGTAATGTGCTGCAGCTGATACTCAAAACCACCACACCACTTTATAGTCTTTAGTTACTGACTTTGTAGTTGCTCTATAAATATTAAGTGAATTTAATTTTCCAAATAACCTGTTCATAAAACTTCTGAAGGCCTGCGTGTGTGAAATCGAAGCAAGAACACTTTTTAAATTCTAAAGACAGCGCTTACCATTTTTGCAGCCTTTAATTCATTTCCTGGCTTGATTTTTCGAGTGTAGCCTCCCTGGATCACAGCCATTGATATTCCAATGAAGAAAAACATCTTTCCCTGTTCCATGCTACGCCAAAACGGGGCAGGCGAAGCCAAAAGAGAACAAAAGGTCATGCATGTGTCAGCCAAGTTTGAGAAGGAATGCGATAGACATGCAACCTCCAACCCCACCCTTTATCAGCCCCCAGCATCCCCCCTAATGAAATCTAACTAAGGCACAAAAAACCCACAGCAAAATGGGATTGCTCCTTTTTCCAAAGCAAAATATTTCAATAAAACAGAAACAAGTTGCTATTTCCTCTCAAATCATCACGCATTCATTCATTCATAGGAAATCCTTTTGCAGACATAACTCACGCAACCATTCCACTTGGACTACAGCTACAAAGCATTGCTAAACAGATTCTTACCAGGTCTCAAATATATAAATATGGAATAAACACTGTTTGCTTGGGTTAATTTTTATATAGAGCTATTGTGTGAGAAGTAGAATAATTTACCTATAATGAGTAATGAGTGTTAGAATTTGAAAAAGAACTCCATGATATGGTGGGTTAACTGGAGAGAGATGTGTCAGGCTGAGTGTGCCAGGGGCCCGGGTTCTGATTGGCTGTTGCCTCTGGCTAGCTGCTAAGTCCAACGGTTCTAACTGTCATTCTGCCATTTGTTCTCTCTTTTAGACAGTGACGAGAAGTGCTGGCTGCCAACTATTTTAAGGACTGATCATTTTATGGCATGAGCAGGCCCGTAGCCAGGATTTTGATTCGGGGGGGGGGGGGGGGGTGAGTTTGAGTGAAAGAGGGTCTACCCTAGCAAACCTTTTGTATCGTCACTCCAATACCCCCATGCATATGAGATATATTTAGCATGGCGATCAGATCATGATATGAATAAACATAACAGTTTAAATAATGTATCAGTAAGGCCTTTTCGCAGACCATCATGAGAATTTGGGGGGGGGGGTATGGGCTGAAGCCCCCAAAGCCCCCTCCCCCCCGGCTACATGCCTGGGCATGAGGCATATTTCAAAGACTATTTAAAAAGACTATTTTATTCCTCTGTTCCCTGCCTGAATTCAAAGAGACCAATGTATACATTGTTACCCTGTTTGAACTTTTGAACCAAAGTAAAGATAGTATTTGTTTCACAAGTCTGAGTGGCATTTTATTATACAGCAGGATATACCTTGATTTAAATACTGTGGTAAAGCTTCCACTTATTCTGCTTATACACATTTACCAACCCTCACAATGACAATGCAAGAAAGTTACATTCTAGAAGTGATGCAATGAGTAAAAGGGAAGTTATTGTACTGGTGTCGTGAGTAACAGGTGATTGTTACTTTTATGTTATTTTTAAAAGATATTTTCTTCTAGCAAAATAAAAAAAAACAGCACAGTGAACAATGGAATGTGTAATACACACTATAATGACTTCAGCTATTTATCTATCCATCTTATCTATTCACATAATAAAAGCGAAAATATATATGTATGTGGCTGGAGTATCCACTTACACACACAAGTGAGTGCCATGAACTTGTCCAAGAGCTCTGACAGTGTCCTCCACAAACACTATACTGTCCACCACCCAAGTGAAGGCTTTCATACAGGGACCATTTCATCCTAGATTTTATGTGTTTCCTCCACCACAGACACCCCAGTGTTTCTTACTCTCTTGAATTGTGTGGAATTTGCATAAACCCACCCACTGCCTCTCCTTTAACCCTTTCCTATTATTTTTTATGGCATACAGCAAGCAAAGGAATTGATCAACAACTGAACATACTAGAGCGGTTTGGGGAGAATTCACCATGATTTTTAGGAGTTGTAGGTACTGGGATGTGCAGTTCATCTGCAATCTAAGAGCACTCTGAACTCCACCAATGATGGACCTGGAACTAACTTGGCACACAGAGCCCCCATGACCAACAAAACATACTGGAGATCTTTGGAGGGATTTATAGTTGTAGTTCACCTACATCCACAGTGTACTATGAACCCAAACAAAGATGGATCTGGACCAAACTTGGCATGCATACCTGATGTGCCCAAATTTGAATACTGGTGGGTTTTGACGGGAATTGGCATGGATATTTTGGAGTTGTAGGTACTGTGACCTATAGTTCACCTGCAATCAATGAGCATTCTGAACTCCACCAAAGATGGAATTGGACCAAACTTGGCACACAGAGCCACCATGACCAGCAAAAAATAGTGGAAGTCTTTGGGGAAAATTCACCTTGATTTGGGGGAGTTGTAGTTCACCTACATCCAGAGAGCATTGTGAACTCAAATACTGATGGATATGGACCAAACATGGTACATATATCTGATATATTGAAATTTGATTACTGGAAGGGTTTGGGGGTAACTGACCTTCCTTTCTGGGAGTTGTAGTTCACTCACAACCAGAGAAACTGTGACCTCCACAGATGATGGACCTGGACCAAACTTGGCACACAGAACCCTCATGACTGACTCAACCTTCTGGAAGGGTTTGATGGGACTGACCCTCCCTAGTGGGAGTTGTAGCTTATCCTAAAGCCAGAGAGCACACTGAACACCATCGATGATGCATCCAGAGCAAACTTGCCAAACATAACAAACTTTAAGTCCCGATGGAGTTTCTCGGGTTTAACTTGATGTCAGTTGTTAATCCACAACCTTATGAATTTTGTACAATTAAAAAATAATCCAGGTAATGCCGGGTACCCAAGCTGGCAAACAATAAAATGCTTCTTAAAAGTAACAGAACAAAATCTCTTTAAAACTTTCCACATTATATTAATTGAAAATAATAATAAATTCATACAGTAGTTCTGCAAAACAAAATAACTGTAATTTGATTTCTTTTTAGAGATGCTTCTTATCAGCAAATTTGCAGTATTAATGAAAAAGATTAGACCGATTAGACTAATTCTCAAGTCAGGATTTTTTAAAGATAAAATGACGACTTAGTGATGAAACTATCACCTTATTCCTGGCCAGGACTTCTTAAACCTTTCCACTCGTGATGCCTTTTGGCCTGAGGCATGTTTACATGACCCCAGGTATATAAGTATATAAAATTGATATAAAAATCAAACTTTTACCAATAACACATCAGTATTTGCAAGGTTTGCCAAACAGGCTGATTTTTGTTTTTATTAAGTACAGCTGAGGCATCCTCTGCAGAATCCACTGTAAACACTGCACAAGAGATTAATGTAAATTAAAATAGTCACTTGTTGACATTCTAAATACTTTTACTGTGGCCAAATTTTTCATGACCCCAACATTGATCTAAAGGAACCCCATCTGGGCTCAGGATCCACAGTTTAAGAAGCAGTGGTCTAGGCAAGTACAACATTAAAAGGAAGTTCAAATCAGGAGATGCAAAACAGAATTTCAAGCTGTTGAGAGACACCAGTCTGCAAGTTCTGTTTCGAGGAATCCCTTTGCTGATTCTTAATGTGATTTTCTGTTGTGCAAACCAGTTATGAGCCTCTTGGTACCTGCTTCTGATCTTGGTGAGGCAGAAGTGTCACTTGATCAGATCTCAAGTTGGGGCGGAAAGCATATAAATATAATTGCTTTCCAGCAAGTAAATGATTGAAGGTGATCTTACACCTGGCACTATTAAGGAAGCAGTTTCCACTTGAGATAACAATAGTTGCTTTCTTCTAAAGAAAGATTAATAGTAGAGACATTTCCTGAATTATCCCAAGGGGTGGGAATTGAACAAAGTATATAACAGAGTGCAGCTGAGCAAATACATGACAGACTTCTTTTATAGTTTGTAGCTTCTGCTCACAAAACAAACACCGTCTGAAATACCTGCTGAATTGGAAGTGTTGATGAACAAGGAAACCCAGAGTGTATTCCAAACCAGAGAAAAGGAAGAGGTACATGAAGTACACTAAGCCAAGGGTCTTGAGGTCTGTGAAGATAATAACATAGTCTTTATAAAAGCTGCCATGCAGCGTCAGTCCAGGAGAATATATGTACAACCATTCCTAGGCAAAAGTATGATAGCTGGAACCCTACAAACCCTACGCCAGATGCACAATGTGCATCAGAATTAATGAAGGGAAGTCCGCTTGGACTGCTCCCAGCTGCTGGGGCTGCTTTCTTCAAAGTGTGCTGGTGACCGGGAAGGGTTTTACAAGGCCCTAGTGCGATCAGAGCAGCAGGAATCTGATCCCCCCTTTCCCTCTTTTTCTGCTTTCCACCGCCTGCTTTCTAACAGTGGGAGGGCAGGACGTGTGAGCCGTAGACCCCCTCCTCCCTCCCTCCCAACTGCGTCTCTCACTCGCTGCACTGTCTCGCGCACGTCTTCCCTTCATGAATTCTCACCCGTGGTGCACAACCAGCGTAGGGTCCCAGCTATCATACTTTTGCCCATCCCTATATACACTGATCATATAATGCAGTTTATACCCATCTGCTATATATTCTAATGCTTTCCTAATTCTTGCTCATGCTTTCTGTAATTTATGAGAATTTATAAACCATCTAAATTAATATAAACCCACTCCTCTCCTCTTGGTTTACTTTCAATGATTTAGAATAAATTCTCAGGTGCAGTAATTGCAGTTAATGCTAACCAAGTTCTTTCCTAACCCAGGATTCAAACCCCATTGTGTGGATAATATAGTTAGATGTCAGCATGCACCTGGGATTCAACACGCAGCAGGAATCCTAGTCACTTCACTTCCTTAATTGTTGGCTGATCTGAAAAGATCTGTAGCCTACACTGTTCTGCCCATTTCCTTTCCTTTCAATGTGCCACAAAGCCACGTGGTCATTTTAGGAGAGGACGTCCACTTGCAGTGGCAGCCCATCCATCTCCTTTAGAATCATAGAATCATAGAATCAAAGAGTTGGAAGAGACCTCATGGGCCATCCAGTCCAACCCCCTGCCAAGAAGCAGGAATATTGCATTCAAATCACCCCTGACAAATGGCCATCCAGCCTCTGTTTAAAAGCTTCCAAAGAAGGAGCCTCCACCACACTCCGGGGCAGAGAGTTCCACTGCTGAACGGCTCTCACAGTCAGGAAGTTCTTCCTAATGTTCAGATGGAATCTCCTCTCTTGTAGTTTGAAGCCATTGTTCTGCGTCCTAGTCTCCAAGGAAGCAGAAAACAAGCTTGCTCCCTCCTCCCTGTGGCTTCCTCTCACATATTTATACATGGCTATCATATCTCCTCTCAGCCTTCTCTTCTTCAGGCTAAACATGCCCAGTTCCCTAAGCCGCTCCTCATAGGGCTTGTTCTCCAGACCCTTGATCATTTTAGTCGCCCTCCTCTGGACACATTCCAGCTTGTCAATATCTCTCTTGAATTGTGGCGCCCAGAATTGGACACAATATTCCAGGTGTGGTCTAACCAAAGCAGAATAGAGGGGTAGCATTACTTCCTTAGATCTAGACACTATGCTCCTATTGATGCAGGCCAAAATCCCATTGGCTTTTTTTGCCGCCACGTCACATTGTTGACTTTACAGGGTGTTCAGCCCACTAGCTACTTCTGCTCCAGAGAAAGAAAGAAAGAAAGAAAGAAAGAAAGAATACATTTTGGGGGCAGCTGACATATTATATCCTGCCTTAGTAGTTTTAGATATTGTATTTTGCCTATGGTTCCCCCCCCCCCTTTACTTGGAAAGAACAGTTTACCTGTCAGTTTCTCTTTGAAAGAATAGTTGTGTCTGCATGTCTATGTTTGATCTTGTGCAGTAATTGGTTTGTTGGTTTTTGAAGGGTAGTTTTGTAGCTTTGCTAGGGCAGGGGCAGTTCATAATATTAATAGTATTCCTTCTTTCTGGTGCATTTTACTTCTAAAGAGCCTCGTTTTTTTAATTTAATTCTGAAAAATTACTCTACTTCATAAACAAATTTTCATGGATTTTGCAGAAGGTATATTAAATTTTCCACATTTTCCCACTCTTTCTACTATTTTTTAGTTACCAAAAATCGATTAAGGACATATTGACAAAACACTTGCACTAGATGAGACCCCTTGCTTTTTTACTGTTAATGCTTAGGTAAGAGAACAAACTATGGCATAAAGCATATAAAATATTATTATTCTGAAAACATGTGCCTTAAAAATTGGAGAAATTATTTATTTATTTATTTAGAACTTTTGTATTCTTCTTCTCACCTTCTCACCTCCATAGAGGGACTCAGGCTGGTTTCCAACAATAGTATACAAACAATCATTTAAAAACATCACATTCCGTATTACACTAAGATATTAAAATACTAAAAATACATTAAAATACCAAAAAAACTGATTATCTCACTCTAAATAAGAGTAAAATACAGGCTATCTTCCACTGTATAGAAAAGTAATTAAAAAAAGGTACCACAAAATAAAACAGGATTCTAAGGGCCCTTCCAGACAGGTCCTATATCCCAGGATTTGATCCTAGGTTTTCTGTTTATCTGGCAGTGCGGACTCATATAATCCACTTTAAAGCAGAAAACCTGGGATCAGATCCTGGATATAAGGCTTCTCTGGAAGGGCCCTGAAACAGTCAAGCAATTTCAAACAAAAAGAAAAATTAAAGACTTGCTCTGTCTGGAATGTGGTTCCATTCTTTGGTTTACTGCAGAAAACTGAAACAAGGCCAAAGGACTAATCAAGTGAGCAGCTGACTGAAAACCAGACATCACGGAGGACACCTGGAAGAGAAGAAAAACACCCCAGAGCTGAAGGAATCTTTCTCCCACTTGCTTACCCAAAAAAACTTATTATCACTCCAATCCTCAGGTTTAGTTTTGGATGTTTATTTTTTTTAAGTCATGGAGTCACTTCTGGGATATTTTTTGTCCATATAGGAAATATTCTCTGCTGGTTCTCTCTTCCTCTGCCTATCACAATGTATGGCTTATTTAATAACTAAACTGGGCTTCTCATGGTGTAAAATTCTGCCTATGTTGGTATGTATCTCCCTTCAGAGGCTGTGACATCTAAGCATTGCTACGTCATCACATCCTTCTGCCATATTTTCCTGCAAACTGCCAGAATAAGCATCAACCTTTGAACTCAAACAGCTGTTCATTAATTGTTAGGGTCATCCATGCATCTATTGTAGTCAAACTGCTCAGCTATTCCAGCCCACATAGGAAGGCAGTCAGGTTATCAGTGATTCTTGTTTCCCCATGGTTGAACCATAACTAACTAGTGGATTTACAAAATCCCTTCAATTCATAGTTGCTCTAAAGACTGGACAGATGTCATGCCCAAAGATTTGTACAAGTTCATGCTACACACATGCCAAGAGTCATAGGATAATGTATGCTTTCAGCACATTTTGAGCAAGGGTCTTTTCATTCTAAACCCCAAATAAACACTGCCTCTGTTTCACAGATTATGTGGCAAAAAAGAGTTTCTGGAGGGATGGTTTCAAAGCTTTTTGGCTTCGTTCTATCAGTTTCATTCTCACTTTGGTTCTGGATGTTCCTGAACAGTAAGATCCCATATCCCTGGCTGCATCACATCCATAGCATTGGGCCAGGCTTTAGCACAGCAGGTTAACAGCCAGCTGCAAAAGGTTGACAGTTCGAAGCCAGAGTGAGGACCTGGCCTTTAGTCCAGCTTCTGCCTTCCTAGCCGTTTTGAAAACAGCAATGTGAGTAGATAAATAGGTACCGCTTAAGTGTGGAGGTATTTAAGACACCCATAAGGAAATGCCAGAAAAATGCCGGTGATTCAATCAAGGAGGAAGTTTACGAACAAAGCTCTTTGGCAGAGAAAGTGGAGTAGGATTTAGGGAAGTAGTGGGGCATCCTTGGATGTTTCTTTGTTCAGTTTCTAATCAAAATGCATGGCCTTCCAGGTATTTTGGACTCCAACTCCCAGAAGCCCTGGCCAGCTTGTCCAATGCTCATGAATTCTAGGAGTCAAAGTCCAAAACACCCGGAAGAACAAAGGTTGAAGAACTGAAGGAGGAAGTGGACATTGTCTCTTATTTCCAGGCAATTGCATTATAAATGTTTTCAGAAAATGTTACCCGTTGCTCTTTTGACAGCGTCTCTGGCAACAGCATGAAGATGAAAGCCAATTCAGTAACTGCAAACATGACAGCAAAGGTTGCAGCCTTAACATAGAAGAGCTCTCCTTTCTCTTTCTCCATAGCAAGATATGCTCCAAGAGTTGGACCAAAGGTAAAACCCAAGGAGAAAGCCACACCAATCATTGCCTAGGAAAACATAGCATAATATTTATTAACATGTCTAGTCATCTCTTGAATTCTAAACACATTTCCTGATGCACTAAATCTCCAATGAATTACTTGATGCAAGGCTAGCTATCATTATAAATTTGGTTTTGTTGATCAAGCTTAATGTCGTGTTGGCTTCAATGCAGGGTACACGCTAATCACAACTGAAATGTATTTCAAAATGTTTCAGGTCAGATGATGAATATGTGACCCAACAAATTTTACTGGATTGCAACTCCTATCAACCTTAGCCAGCATAGCCACTGATGGGTATTACTGGCGTGCTGTAAGATGTTAGATTGAATGTTTTATTGTCTCTCTCTCTCTCCTTTTCCTCTCTGCTACCAATACTCCACATATCAATGGTTGTCACTTATCCTGCACCCCTTTTATTTTTCTACCTTAATTATTGGAGAGATTATGCTGCACAAATTAACTGTAATAGTACCAATATTTATTTTTAATTTTAAATAATCAAATATGTTTCTAACTCCCCTTATCACTTAAAGGTGCCAAATTTTGGGAAATTCAGTCCATCCCTTTCAAATGTAGTTATTGCAAGTTTGAAGAGACATACAGACACACATCTGAGTAAATGAGCACTTGCTAATCAAGGCATTGCTATCTCTGGATTGCTGTGAGTTTTCTGGGCTGTATGGACAAGTTCCAGAAGCATTTCTTCATCAGCTTGATGTATACATCAAGGTAACCACTAACCAAATAGGAAAGCTGATGAAGAAACACAATCTACAAACTATTTATAGACCCACTAAGAAAATCCAACAAATGCTATGTTCAGCAAAGGACAAGAGGGATCCTCTCACTTCTGCAGGAGTCTACCGTAAACCATGCAGCTGTGGACAAGCCTACATAGGGACCACCAAACACAGCATTGCCCAAACACGAATCAAGAAACATGAAAGGAACTGCAGACTAACTTAACCAGAGAAGTCAGCCATAGTAGAGCACCCAGTGAACCAACCTGGACGCAGCATGTTATGTGAGAACACAGAAATGCTGGACCACTCTAACAACCACCGTGTCAGACTACACAGAGAAGCCATTGAAATCCACACACATGTGGACAATTTCAACAGAAAGGAGAAAACCAAGAAAATGAACAAAATCTGGTTACCAGTATTAAAATAATCTAAAATAAGGGCAGTAAAGAAAAGAACAACACTCAAAAAGAGGGGAATTCAAGACAGGAAACAATCAGGGCCAGCTAACAACTCCCAACAAAGGATTCCCCCCAGACAGGAAGCAGCCAGGCTTTGAAGCTGCAAGGCCATTAAATGCTAATCAAGATGGCCAATTGCAACATTTACACTTGCCTCAAGCAGACAAGAGTTCTTTCTCCCACCCTGGACATTGCACAGTTATATAAACCTCACTTACCTAGTTTCCAACAGACCTCAGAACCTCTGAGGATGCCTATCATAGATGTGGGTGAAATGTCAGGAGAGAATGCTTCTGGAACATGGCCATACAGCCAAGAAAACTCACAGCAACCCAGTGATTCTGGCCATGAAAGCCTTTGAGAACATATTGCTATCTCTCCAACCCCTTTTTTCGCTTATGCTTTTAGTTCAAATTCATTTTCGCTGCAACAAACCATATCAAAGCCAAAATGTTGCAAGCTGCACTTTCATAGCTTTCACAGTTATGCAGCAGCAATTTCTGGGAAGATCAAGAATAATTTTGATGAACTGTATGTTTTTAGACAGCAGGTGCAGACTTTACACAAGGAGAGTGCCTTTTTCTGTCTTTGGGCGATGAAATGTGCTCCTTGTATCAGAGTATGGGCTGCTAGCAATTTATGAGATTGTAAATGCTCAATTAAAAATAAAAGATAATATCTAGTACACTCCTTAATATATCCAATTGTGACAAGTTGATTAGAATCTTTTGGAGTTTTTAGTCTTTAAATCCCGAATCTTTGAATATTGGAAAATTTGTCTTATATATCATACACTGTTAATTTTGCTTTTTATCTTTTGGGAAAAGAAAGAATAATAACTAACTTACTTAGATAATGTTAATTCTGGCTAAGTTGGGTCAGTTATGGAAAATAATGAAATGTGAATCAATGATCTTAGAGCTAGTTGTAATTTGCTAACTACACAATTTGCTAACTACACTGCACAAACAGCAGAATATCACAGGTTATTGAAAACACTGAGGCTTGGGGGTTTCTTAGAGCCCTTCCACACAGCCATATAACCCAGAATATCAGAGCAGAAAATCCCACAATATCTGCTTTGAATTGGGTTATCTGAATCCACACTGCCATATATTCCAATTCAAAGCAGATAATGTGGGATTTTATTCAGCTGTGTGGAAGGGGCCCAAGTAACCAAAAAAGAAAGCAACTTATCTATACAATCATGTTCGCATAATAATAAGTATAACAAGAACACTATAACAGACACATGGGAATTATTTATCATACTCATTAAGGATCAAAATTTCCTCTCATATCCATTACCAATTCTCCTATTGGCTAGAAAATACTATGTTTTTTGGCCCAGAGCAGGCTAAAACTGATGCAATCTCGCTATTTGATGATAATGGTAAACGGCCAAGTTCATGTCAATTCATCTTATCTAAGCCCACTCATCCTTGTGAAAGTACACAACTGCATTGTTTGCTTAGAGCAAATAATAAACTTCCACTCTGCAAATTAAAGGCTAAACAGCAGATGACTTCAAAGGCTCAAAGACATGCCATTCACTCACCATGCCTTTGCTTCGAGCTTTTGGATTTTGCAAATCAGCTATTATGGCAGTAGAGAGACTGACATTCCCTTTGCTTATTCCACCAATTACTCTAGAGAAAAGAAACAACTCAAAGCTTCTGGAAATGACCCACAGAGAATACGATGCAATCAGACCAATCTACAAATGGAAGAAGAAGAAACATTATTTGTTACCTGTCTCTCCTCATGGCTCAAAATGGAGTACAACATGATTAAAATACATTCGACCGTACAACAGAAGACTATTAAAATGAAAACATTAAGAAACACAGAACAAAGATGAAAACACCAATATTAATCAAATGTACATTTAAAATTCATAGTTCAAAACTGACTGGGTAGAAGATATATGTTTAATTATGTTTCAAATTTTGACAGCTCGTTTTGCTGTTGAATCTGGGTAAAGGTTTTCCCTGACATTAAGTTGAGTTGTGTTCGACTCTGGGGGGTGGTACTCATTTCCCTTTCTAAGCCGAAGAGCTGGTGTTATCCGTAGACACCTCCAAGGTCATGTAGCTAGCATGATTGCATGGAGCACCATTACCTTCCTGCAGAAACGGTACCTATTACTGCCTTTGTCACAAGTATGTTTGGTGGAGACGAGAGACAGGGCCTTCTCGGTGGTGGCCCCTTGGCTGTGGAAAGCCCTTCCTATAGATATTAGATCGGCCACCTCCCTTTTAAGATTCCGGAAAGAAGTCAAAACGTGGCTTTTTGAACAAGCATTTGCAAATTCAGAGTAGCTGACAATGAGTCCAGACAATGTTTTTAACAAGGAGACACTATGAATTTATATTTTATTGATTTGTTTAGTTTTTATTATATGTTATGTTTTTTATTGTATTTAAGACATTGTAAGCATTGAATTTTCCCCTGTTAACCACCCTGAGTCGCCTGTGGGCTGAGAAAGGCGGTATACAAATACAGTAAATAAACAAACAAATAAATAAATGTTGGTCTACTCACATTTGCATGTTTTCGAACTGCTAGGTTGGCAGAAACTGGGCCTAACAGTGAGAGTTCACCTCGCTCCCCAGATTCGAACCACCTACCTTTCGATTAGCAAGTTCAGCAGCTCAGCGATTTAACTTGCTGCGCTACCAGTCCACCCCCCCCCCCCGGAATCTCTTAATAGAAAAATAAAAACTTTATTTACATCCCACCCTATCTCCCCAAAGGGACTCAACGCGGATTCAATCAAAAAAAGGCAAACATTCAATGCCTGAACACAACAACCAATACACAGATAATAATGAAAACTAACAACGCAACAAATAAAAACAAATTGTAACTTAGCAACTGAAATTGAAATTAAACATAACCTATCAAATAAATTATATCAACATAAAACAAAGCATCAAACAGAAGCACCAATTTCCCAGGAAAGCAGAAGAGTTCGTTAGGGGTATCTTAGTTGATTATTGCCCGGTGTTAACTGAGCTAGCGTAATAAACAGGTCCTGGATATGGATGACAGACATTAATCAGAGGTATAATAGCAGTGTCTTCCAACAGGCCATTCCACAGACTAGGAGAGGCTGATTAGCTGGTTGAAATGTCCCCCAGAGGACCAGAGTGTATGGGGTAGGTTATAGGTAACCTAGATCCCAAAACATGCAGGACTTTAAAGGTAATAACCAATATTTTGTACTTTGCCCAGAAACTAATTGGCAATGAGTAGACTGATTTTAGCACAGGTGTGATATGCTCATTCATAGAAGTATTGACCAATCTGGCTGACATGGTTTAAACTAACTGGCGTTTACAAACCTGGTACAGAGGTAACCCAATATACAGTGCATTGCAGAAATCAACCTTGAGATTACCACCGTGTGTACCACCATCTTTAGGTCTTCCAAATCTAGGAAGGGGCACAGCTGGAGTATCAGCCAAAGCTGGCAGTAAGTACTCCTGACCATTACATCTTATCCGGGATGACATTTGGAGTGATGGATCGAAGAGCACTCCCAAGCTGTGAACACAGTCCTTCAGGGGAGTGTAACCCCATTCAGAACTGGTTGACACCCCCCCCCCCCAATAAGCACATCTGTCTTATCTGGATTCAGTTTCAATTTGCTTGAAACTGGGTGTTTTTCTTAAACTAAATAGCCCAACCATTGTACAATAACTTTCAGAACTAAACTAAAAATGGTGAATATCGCCCAAGGTTTTGTCTGAACCAAGTTCTCTGGAGATACCGTATATACTCGAGTATAAGCCGACCCGAATATAAACTGAGACACTTAATATAAGCCTAGGGTGGGAAATACAGCAGCTACTGGTTAGTTTCAAAATAAAAACAGATACCAATAAAATTACATTAATTGAGGCATCAGAAGGTTAAATGTTTTTGAATATTTACATAACACTGTAATTTAAGATAAGACTGTCCAACTCTGATGCTAACCTTCTTCAACGTAAATGTGCTTATGTATCCTTCCAATAAGAATAAAGAGAGTAAGATTATTATTATTATTATTAACTTTATTTATACCCTGCTAACATCTCCCGAAGGACTCGGTACGGCTTACAAAGGCCAAGGCCCTCAATAAAACAACAGCATAACAAATACAACAATAAAACTCATAAAGCAAAACAATAAACATTGAAGCAATAACAGTAAAACATTAAAACAATAACACCATGATGCATTTAAAACTAAAGGCCAGGCCAAATGTAATGAATAAAATTTAAAAGTGCTGGACATAATGTAATAATAATAATAATAGAGTAAGATAATGGAAATGTAATAATAACAGTAATAATAAGAGTAAAATAATAAATGTAATAATAACAATAATAAATAGAGTCAAATAATACATGTAATATTAACAATAATAAAGTAAAATAATAATGTAATAATAATAATTGAGTAAAATAATAAATGCAATAAAACTAATAAGAGTAAAATAATACATGTAATAAAAATAATAATAACAGAGTAAAATATTAAATAACGTTGACCCGAGTATAAGCCAAGAGGAACTTTTTCAGGCTATAAAAACGGCTGAAAAACTAGGCTTATACTCAGGTATATACAGTAAGTCTTGTTTTTTGGATTTCCAGATATGACTACTTTTCTCTTCTGTCCCTCAAAAAAATATGGTGAAAATGCCAAAGCAAAAGATTTTAAGTTAAATTGTCATCCTGTAACATATTTAAAGATAGGAACAAAATGTCTGCTTCAAGAGAAACTTAGATTTTAGATGCTAGAATATGGAAATATATGTTTGTTTATAAAGAATAAACACAAACACAGCCTGATTAGTGCTATCTAAACTGCTGGAGGACACACTGCACACCTTTTGTTCCCATCAGACATACCACAGTCAACAGCATGATTGGCCTTCTCCCAAAGCAATCAGAAGCAGCACCAGTGAGTGGAGAGAAAAAGAACTGAAGCATAGAAAAGACCGATCCAATTAGACCTGAAAAATTGAAAATAAAACAAAGAATCAAGAGCAGTCCTTAAAATCTCAGCCATATGTTCCTAAGGGTCACATCACATCCTACAGGATTTCGATGTACAGAATTTAAGCATTCCCTCCTAAAATGTCAAGTATATATTTAAGAAATGCATACATTATTATTCTAAAGTATAGCTTCTTAATGTGTGGATCATGAGCCCATGTGGGCTCACATAAATTAATATGGATGTCACAAAAATTGGCAACAGTAAAAGGTTTCTGAATGCACAATGAACAAAAATACTTTGTCACCTATGGTTGTTTTAAACATTGATATGAATCTGCTAACAACAATTCTGCAGCAGATGCTTCAGCTGTACATCATAAAAAGGGGGAAATCAATCTGCCTTGTTCAGCAAGCCTTGCAAATGCTGATTTTGCTTAATGTCTCCCTTTTCAAGACCTCTAAAAACTAAGTTGGGTTCATAAAGCATACTCATTTGAAATGAAAAATATCAGTAATCTGCCATTAAAAGTTGGACCTAGGTTTAAAACTTGAGATTCCTTTTAAAAAGGTTAAATGAATTTTGGCTTGGAATTATAATTTGCAACAATATCTGAAGTGGCCCTAAATATACTTCTGCCATTTTGTACCATGTATTTATGTGAAGTGTTGTTCTCAACACTGATTACTAGAAAATCAGATTACTGATCAATTCTGAAAAAATGTTGAAGATGCTATATGTCCTGAAGTATCAAAATATTCTGCCAAGATTTAATTCTTTATATAAAAATAAACAAACACATTGATTTCATTAGTATGCAAATTTTATTTTGTCTTTTAAAACAAAGATTCATTATGATTTATTACCCGCAAATATTTGATTTGTTTATCTACTTAATATACCTATATACCCAGGGTCATGTAAAAAAGTATTGGGTGAAAAGGGGACACAAATGAAAAAGGTTGAATAAGCCCTACTTTGGTCTTAGCACTACCAAACGTTTAAGAGCAAAAGCCTCTGGGATATACGAAGGTTGAATAAAAAGTAATGCCTCCTCCTTTGTAACTCCTGAACAGATGGCAGTACTGGTATGCGACAGGTACTGGCTTGTTCAGTAGACTCTCCTCTACAGTTTCATTTTGGTGGGAAGCCTTAGCATTGAATGGTTGTGTTGCTAAAGTGTCGGTCAATGCGACTTAAGCAACATTGAATTCTTGACAGCAGAAGGTGTCACCTCAACATCTTTAAACTTACTCGCCCAACGATGCACAGTACTCACATCAACAAAATTACTATAAACAGCTTGCATTCTCTGATGAATCTCCTTTGGGATGACACCATCTGCTGTCAAGAATTCAATGACTGCACATTGCTTAAGTTTCATTGCCCGACTGTCTGCGCAGGGTTCCACACTTCGCACTATAACAACACAACCGTTCAATGCTAAGGCTTCCCGCCAAAATGGAACTGTAGAGGAGAGTCTACTGAACAAGCCAGTACTTTTCATTCAACCCTCGTATTATGCCTTTCGGAGTATATAAAATTATTCATTCTTGACATTCTTGTATTAAATATTCAGGCCTGTTTTCTAGAAATTATATCTGACTCTCGTTTAATCTGTCGCAGATTATATATACATGGAGCTTACATATAATGCCATCTCTTCCTTCAATCAGTCCATCCAATCCTCAGTGCAATTGGGACCGTTTTTAAAACATCATTCATCATCATACCGTTTTTAAAACAGTCACATATGGGAATTAAATCCATACCTCCAAATAAGACAGCATTGTATTTCCTCTCAGGAGGCACACCAATTGCTTCGCTGAACCAGTCCACTCCATGCTGCAAATTCCTGTACAAACCATTCTGCAGAAGAGAAAGAGTTCACACAGATGGGACCACGTGGTGAACTCAGGAGAGCCATCCAGGGTGGCGTACTCTCATGTCCTCCCACGACTTTTCACACAAAAATATTCAAAATCAAATCTGCAAGTCTTATTATTTCTCAGAACATTCACACAAGACATTCCGAAAAGCTACTGGTGGCTTATAACAAACACAAAGTGTAAAATGTGCAACAGCATTTTAATGACGAACAAACAACTGAGGCATCATTCTCCCTCCTACCAGATGTATCAATTAAAGTATAATTTGGCTAACATTTTACTAATTTGCTTTGGAAGCAATTAACAGGTTTCTTCATATAAATTAAGAACAGGAATGAGAGGATGACTTCTCTCTGGAGAAGGAATATCCTGGTTGGGTTTTTAAAAAAAAGATATTGGTTTGACCTTCCAACTTTATTGCTGCACCATTTTGTTAAAAGATAAGAATTCTGGGAATTTATTGTAGTAAAACTTAGAAATCACTTCTCCTTAACAGTTAAACAGGAGTTCAGGATCTTTCCGATTCAGGGGACAAACTGGGGATGTCAGGTGTCATATTCTAGAAATCCAGGAAGCAGACTGGTGCAGATACTCATTGACCAAGGTTATCAATCTTAGGTCCCTTCCACACAGCTAAATAAAATCCAACATTATCTGCTTTCAACTGGAATATATGACAATGTGGACTCCAATAACCCAGTTCAAAGCAGATATTGTGGGATTTTCTGCCTTGATATTCTGGGTTATGTGGCTGTGTGGAAGGGTCCTTAGTAGAATTCTTTCCAGCAACTGCAGACGTGTTAACTGACATTGATCAGGGCATTTTTCTTACACTCTGAAAATCCAAAAACTGTGTTAGTACATTTTTTAAAAAGTCTTATAGTTGTGTGAAAAGCAAAATGAACATTCCAGCCTCCTGGAATCTACAAACTTGAGCATTGCCATTTCTCTTTTTTCTGCCAAATGTACTGCAGACCTCATCACCACTGTCAAGGGAGTCAACAGTGTGATGCAGTCACCCAGAAGGACAATCCAATTCTAGCCAGTGTCAACCGGAGAATAGTGTTAATATCATAGAAAGCAACTGTGCCAGTTAATTCTGATTTGGCCAGAGATCACCGAGACTGTGGCACAGCTGGCTGGGAGTCAGCTGCATTAAGATCACTACTGACCAAAAGGTCATGAGTACAAAGCCAGCCCGGGTCGGAGTGAGCTTCTGATCAATTTGTGTAGCTTGTTGTCGACCTTTGCAGCCCGAAAGACAGTTGCATCTGTCAAGTAGGAAATTTAGGTACGATTTATGTGGGGAGGCTAATTTAACTAATTTATGAAGCCATTAAAATCTCTAGGGAATGAGGAAGTACTTCATTGGTGTCGCAGATGGACGGTGAAGCAACAGCTCCCCTGGTGGCCAGAAAAAGTTGGAATGTTAAATAGCCTGACTGACTGACTGTCTATATATGTCGTGTGTCTATAGCATTTAATGTTTGCCATGTATATGTACATTGTAATCCGCCCTGAGTCCCCTGCAGGGTGAGAAGGGTGGAATATAAATACTGTAAATAAATAAATACATCATCACCTGGCATAATGGTTCCAGTTCTGGGAAGAACAATTCAAGAAGGATTTTGGCCAGTTTGAATCTGTTCAGAGGAATGCAGCCAAGGTGGTAAAAGTTGAGCAAACCAAACCCTATGAGGAACAGCTCAGAAAGCTGGGTATGCTTAGTTTGGAGAAAAGAAGACTTAGAAATAATAAAGGTAAAGGTAAAGGTTACCCTTGACATTAAGTCTAGTCGAGTCTGACTCTGGAGGGTGGTGCTCATCTCCATTTCTAAGCCGAAGAGTTGGCATTGTCCATAGACACCTCCAAGGTCATGTGGCTGGCATGACTGCATGGAGTGCCATTAGCTTCCTGCCGAGGCGGTACCTATTGATCTACTCATATTTGGATGTTTTTGAACTGCTAAGTTGGCAGAAGCTCGGGCTAACAACAGGAGCTCACCCCATCCCACGGATTCGATCCACTGACCTTTTGGTCAACAAGTTCAATCAGCAAGCAGTTTAAACCGGTGCACCACCACACACCCCTTAGAAATGATACAATGGCTATTTTAAATATCTGAAGGGATATAACGTAGAAGACAGAGCAGGCTTGTATTCTGCCACTTCAGAGAATTAAATGAAAAAGAGAAGTAATGGGTCACATAAACATTTCTCAGACAGGAAGGGGTCCCAAGCGAAAAGGGGCCCTGGTCTTTTTTAATGTATTATCCCTTTCAACTCTATGAACCGAATTCCTCTCCCACAGATGACAAATGAAGATCTTTGAACAACAATTAAAATCCATTTAACGGATCACACCTGTGCAAAATCAATAACCCAAGAAAGGAAAATGTGCCAATAAGTGGGGGAAATGTGCTTCCCTTCTTCAGTTTCAAAATGAGGAACTATGGCTGAGAAACAGTAACCACAGTGCTCCTTCCAGGGGCAGTTATATCTTCAGGCATCTGAGAGAGACACAGCACACGTGTGCGACTGTCTATAGAGCAGAGAAGGGTTAATTGCTTAAAAAACCTACCCAGGTTTACCAAGTAATTAAAGAATAATAATGGGCACTTAGCTGGGGAGGTTGTGATTGTTTTTTTGTTTTTTTTTTGCTGGGGGGGGGATACTTGTCTGTGCGTATTAAATGCATTTTAATTTAATTTATTGTATTTTAATTGTATTTTTAACATAACACTCACAGTACTGTTTAATTTTGGGTTTTGTTTAAATTGATCAAAGTGTGTGCTTGTTAGCTGCCTTGAGTCCCCTCAGGGAGACAAGCGGGGTATAAACAAAGCAAATAATAGTTATTATCACTATAAATATTATTGAATAACTCTGACACCATAAATAGTAGATTTAATTATAGTTCCTATGGACAGGCTGCTGCCCAATTTTGAAGGCAAATAAAGATGGCAAATGACAATGTCTGTTTTTTTTTTTTTTAAATACAAATCTAGTGAGCATTGATAACACTATGGGAGCATAAAACAAAGTTGCACTTTGCCCACCCGTTGTAAAGACAAAATTCAAAGAATTGTGGGCTTTCGCACACAGTGGTATATTACTGGAAGGCTACACTCCTCTGACATGTGGGGTGAGAATAGTTTTAATAAGTACAGGTCAGGGGTTACTTACATCATTTTTGCTGTAATAATCAAGTATTGAAGGAAGGAGTGGAAGGATAAGGGTGAAACCCAAGAGGTCTATGAGGAGAGCAACGAAGACAATGACGATCACGCGATTAGAGTTTTCTTCAGGACCCGATGATCCTGTCAAAGGCCTCCTGTTTTCCTGATTTTGATCCCGTAGCATCTTCTATGTTTTTGTGTTCTAGAGAAAGATATATTGGGGGTTTATTTATTTATTTGTGTCAGAAGCAAACTGAGAATACAGCTATATTGTATAGAAAAAACACAAAGTTAAAAACTTGGCATTATACTAAATTTCCTTTGACCAAAAACATTCACAATAGAGGACTTTCCTAGAGCGACACCAGAGGCACTCGAAGTGCCTCTGGTGTCGCTGTAGAAAAGTCCTCTATTGTGAATGTGGCAGGGCTCAGACTTCATTGGAGGTGATTTCAAAAAGGAAAAAGCATTTAAAAATGTAAAGCAGCAACAACGGCAGTAACAGTTCAGTAGATCAGAAGCTTCTAGTGCCAGCAGTAGCGCAATTGAGTTTTAGGAATTCAGGAACAGAGTCAAACTTTAAAAGTTATTTAAAACAAATTTATTTAAAGAACTACATATTGAGATAGAAAAGAGAACATACAGCTATCTAGTTAACTAACTAATTCACAGTAGATACCTTGTCTCTCTCCTTGTTCACAGGAGAAGAACAACCTGGAGGTCTCAGGAGTTTGCTAGGTGCTCTGAAAAAGAAGTATTAGTCTTGTTTTCGTGGCGGACAATGAAATGATTAGAGTGGAAGATCAAAACATCCTTCCGGTGTCATGGTCTGATCATTATCTGATCACTTTTTAGACTTGCTGCGACTCTTAACCTCCGCAGGGGTGGAGGACAGATTAAAATGGTCCGCCCTAGGAGACTGATGGATCCGGATGGATTCCTGAGGAATCTTGGGGTTCTTCCTGCCTTGGAGCCTGGCGATTCCATCGACGCCTTGGTGACTCTCTATAATGGGGAGATGTCCAGGGCGTTAGATGTGATCGCACCCGAACGCCCCATCTCATTGCGTCGTGACAGGCCATCTCCCTGGTTTACCGGGGAGCTGACTGTGATGAAGCATGCGAGAAGGGGGCTGGAGCGCAAATGGAGGAAATCTCGGGACGTGTCTGATCGAGCACGGGCTAAAGCCTCTCTTAAGGCATACTCCGTGGCTATACGGGTGGCCAGGAAATCATTCACGACCACTCGTATAGCGTCTGCAGCAAATAGACCGTCGGAGCTGTTTCGGGTCGTGGGGGAACTCCTCCACCCACCTGTGGTGGAGGAGCTCACTGATGACCCAGCAGCTCGGTGTCGCGATTTCGCACACCATTTTGCAGGTAAAGTCGCTCAGATACGCCTTGAGCTCGACTCCAATTCCATCGCAGTGCCTGAAGAGGTGACGGAGGCATCTGCTTGTCCAATTTTGTGGGATTCTTTTAGGCTTGTTCTCCCTGAATCCGTAGAGGAGGTTCTTGGGGCTGTGAGGGCGACCACCTCACCTCTAGACCCATGCCCATCTTGGCTCATTAAATCAGCCAGGGAGGGGTTGGTTGACTGGTTTGTATTGATTATCAATGCATCGTTGGAGCAAGGGATTTTTCCATCTGGTCTGAAACAGGCTGTGGTTCGTCCACTCCTCAAAAAGGCTTCCCTTGACTCCACGGTGCTGAATAACTACAGGCCAGTCTCCAACCTCCCTTTCTTGGGTAAGGTGCTGGAGCGGGTGGTCGCCTCGCAGCTCCAGAGCTTCTTAGACGATACCAACTACCTAGATCAGTCACAGTCTGGTTTCAGGCCTGGTCATGGCACTGAGACAGCCTTGGTCGCCTTGGTGGATGACCTCCGCAGAGAGCTGGACAGGGGGAGTGTGACCCTGCTGGTTCTCCTGGACATCTCAGCGGCTATTGATACCATCGATCATGGTATCCTTCTGGGTCGTCTCTCTGGGATGGGCCTTGGGGGCGCGGTCCTGTCGTGGCTCCGGTCCTTCCTGGAGGGACGGACCCAGATGGTGAAGCTGAGAGACGCCTGCTCGGACCCCTGGCCTTTGACCTGTGGGGTCCCGCAAGGCTCCATTCTGTCGCCCATGCTTTTCAACATCTACATGAAACCGCTGGGAGAGGTCATCCGGAGTTTTGGAGTTGGGTGCCATCTTTATGCGGATGACGCGCAACTCTACTACTCCTTTCCACCTAATTCCAAGGAGGCTTCTCGGGTGCTGGACGAGTGCCTGGCCGCTGTGTCGATCTGGATGAGGAAGAGCAAGCTGAAGATCAATCCCGACAAGACAGAGGTCCTCCTGGTCGATCGTAAACCAGACCGGGGTATAGGGTGGTTACCTGTGTTGGACGGGGTTACACTCCCCCTGAAGCCACAGGTCCGCAGTTTGGGTGTCCTCCTGGATTCTTCGCTCACACTTGAGGCTCAGGTGTCGGCGGTATCCGGGAGGGCCTTTGCACAATTGAGACTTGTGCGCCAACTGCGACCGTACCTCGTGAAGGCTGATCTGGCCGGGGTGGTCCACGCCTTGGTCACCTCTAGAATGGATTACTGCAATGCGCTCTACGTGGGGCTGCCCTTGAAGACGGCTCGGAAACTTCAATTGGTCCAGCGGGCAGCAGCTAGGATGCTAACTGGAGCTCATTATCAGGAGAGGTCAACCCTCCTGTTCAAGGAGCTCCACTGGCTGCCATTTATTTTCCGAGCCCAATTCAAGGTGCAGGTGCTCGCCTACAAAGCCCTGAACGGTTTGGGACCACCCTACCTGCGTGACCGCATCTCCATCTATGAACCCACACGCTCACTCCGGTCATCTGGGGAGGCCCTGCTCGAGATCCCACCTACGTCGCAAGCGCGCTTGGTGGGGACACGGGACAGGGCCTTCTCTGTGGCGGCCCCCCGACTTTGGAATGCCCTTCCAAAAGAGCTTCGTCAGGCCCCTACTCTAGCAGTTTTCAGAAGGAACCTAAAAACTTGGCTGTTCCGATGTGCCTTCGCAGATTAGGAATCCCCATCCCAAGTCCTAGATGCACTTTAGCACAACTATTGTTGCTGCACACCGCACTTTTAATCTTACGTTCCTCCTGCCATCTCAGCATTTTTAACCCTGTACCCCACTGCGCTGGCCGAACCAGTTTTAATAGTGTCTTGATGTATCGTCATTGTGGTTATTTTGCTTAATTGTTTTGATTTGCTTTGTTTATTGTTGTGTTATGTTTTCTATTGTATTGTATTTGAGGCTTCGGCCCGTGTAAGCCGCATCGAGTCCTTTGGGAGATGCTAGCGGGGTACAAATAAAGTTAATAATAATAATAAAGGGATAAAAGGAGAGAATAGAGTGACAGGCAGACAGAGAGAGAGAGAGAGAGGTCAATAGGGGAAGGGCTTTTCTTCATGTCAACTACAGTTAAAGAGGAACTACTTAGAGATGATGTGGCAGAGAATACAAATCAACTGACTATTTTCATTTAAGAAACACTCATTTTATGATTTGTTTAATTTGCATAAATTTAAATTGGCATATTAAATTTAATAGAGAATTGTATATTATGGAATAGGCTCCTGAATATCTTGAGATTCTAGAGATAAACTTGCACTTATTATCATTCTTGGGGCAGACCTGAGCCCACACTGTAGTACTGTTCCCCAAAATTTGCTCAAAATATTCATGACCTCTACTAAACTTTTATTCACACCCCTAGGTTGTTTATCATCATCATCATCATCATCATCATCATCATCATCATGATCTGTAATATATAGTATAGTTAAATGCTACTCTAAGTTGTGGTCTGTGCAACAGTACTAGTTGGGTCTGCAGTCAGTTTCCTGGAGACAACTGGAATAAAATATCAATATGTGCAAATGGTACCAGCCCTTGGAGAACTGGAGAAAAACAAGAAATAGAATACAGTCACACGCTAGTTAAGAAAGCCTCTGGCAATGGAGATTCTGTTTACAAAGTCTTTTTTTCCTGCCTAGCTTCCTTCTTTCCTGCTTCCTTCTTTCCTTATCCTCTAATTGTAAGCTGTTTAGCAGCATCAGCCACAGAGCGTGGTGAAGAAGGGCTGGAAAAACACAGTAAACAATGCAGCTTAAGTCAGGAAAGGATGAGATTTTTGTCAAAATGATCCTATTGCCACTGAGTGTGCCTGCCTACAACAGGCAAGGTAAAAAGAGATACACCTAAAAATGAACCTGTTCTGATTTACATACAAATTCAACTTCAGAATAAACCTACAAATCCTATCTTGTTTATAACTTGGGGACATAAATTAAATAAAGTCAATACTGTACTGTTCTATTATTCGGGCAGAGGCCATAAAGGGGCACTAGAAAGAGGATCGTCAATTTTACGGGGGGGGGGGGGGAGAGTAGAAAGAAGAAAGATTTCCCAATTTTTGCTGGTTATTTTCTCTCCCCACTTCCCATATCATAAACGAGGGTTGCTTATATGACTGGGACATGGGGGAATAACAGGAAAAGGGGGAAATGTTTTCTTGGTTTTCCTCCTTCAACCCACCCTCGACCCCCATAAAATGGACTATCCTTCTCTCTAGCACCCCCTAGTGGCCTATGCCTGGATAATGGAACAATACCCTATCTTGTTCATAATTCGGGAACCATCTATCTATCTATATGGATGGCATGGTTAGGTTCGGTAGGAATCTTCGTGATTCGGAATAAATTCGGAAATATTTCCTTTTTGAAGCGATTTCGAAATTTTTAAGGAAATCAGAAGTCTCTTTGCCCTTCTGAAGCTTTTTCCACCATTTCTCTTACAAATCAGTAAGTGAGTCGGAAATGATTCAGCTTTTCCCCTGCTTCTGTTCCCTGGCCTCGGTTCAAGCCAGAGAAGCGTGCTAAACCAGTGTGGATGGATTCCCTTTCTTTCCTTTCCCTCCCGGGAGAGAAGTGGTTTTAACCAGTGTGGATGGATTCCCTTCCTTTCCTTTCCTTTCCTTTCCCTCCCGCTTCATAAGTGAGAGAAGTGGTTTTAATCAGAGTGGATGGATTTCATCCCTTTGCTCCCCTCCCCTTTCTGGAGTAAAACAACTACTTTCAAAGTAAAGACCACCCAATGAAACAGGAAATGACATTTTGAAACCATTTTAACGAAGGATTTGGAAGTCTCGGAAGTTTCGCAAAGTTTTGAACTTTTTTTCTATGAAAAGTGGAATTGACTTTAGATCTGAACCACCAGCGGGGGCGCTGGTGGTTCGGATCTAAAGTCAATTCCGATGCCTAGCACCCCCTTGTGGCCTCTGCCCAGATAATGAAACAATACCAAGGCCAGATATAAATAAATAAAGTATATATATATCTATATATATAAAAATGCTCTGTGCATAATAAGTACCTTAAAAACAAAAGAACCAATGAACGAAATCACACCAAATTTGGCAACAAAACGTCTCACAACACAAGGAGTGATCATCACTGAAAAATTATGGTTTTGTCATTTGAGAGTTGTAGTTGCTTGGATTTATAGTTCACCTACAATGAAGGAGCATTCTGAACTCCATCAACGATGGAATTGAACCAAACTTGACACACAGAACTCCCATGACCAACAGAAAATATTGGAAGGGTTTGGTGGGCATTGACCTTGAGTTTGGGAGTTGTAGTTCACCTATATCCAGAGAGCACAGTGGACTCAAACAATGATGGATATGGACCAAACTTGGCACAAGTACTCAATACATGCAAATATGAACACAGATGGAGTTTGGGGAAAATAGACCTTGACATTTAGGAGCTGTAGTCAGTGGGATTCACAGTTCTCCTACAATCAAAGAGTATTCTGAACCCCACGATCGACAGAATCGGGGCAAACGTCCCACACAGAACCGCCATGACCAACAGAAAATACTTAAGGCCATTCAATCCAACTCCCTTCATCAGGGCAAGAAAACGTAATCAAAGTCCTCCTGACAAAGAGCCATACAGCCATAGATATAGATAGATAGATAGATAGACAGGAAAACAGGGGGAAATTGTTTTACTCCACTCCGTAAAATGGACTATCCTCTAATATATGTAATTTCTTTCTGCTTGTGGGTAAACAGTATTTCTTGCTGTTTCTTTGTCAGTGCTGATGTGGAGAGTGTCTGGTTTGCCCACCCTGGAACATGCAACATATCATCACCCTTCTTTAAGGGTCTCTTTCAAATCTATGATATTATACCTGTGTGTGTGTGAATCATAGATAGATAGATAGATAGATAGATAGATATGATTCACACACACACAGGTATAATATCATAGATTTGAAAGAGACCCTTAAAGAAGGGTGATGATATGTTGCATGTTCCAGGGTGGGCAAACCAGACACTCTCCACATCAGCACTGACAAAGAAACAGCAAGAAATACTGTTTACCCACAAGCAGAAAGAAATTACATATATTAGAGGATAGTCCATTTTACGGAGTGGAGTAAAACAATTTCCCCCAGTTTTCCTGTTATTCCCCCCACCCATGTCACCATCATGGAAACAATCATTGTTTATTATATGGAAAGTTGGGAAGGGTATATAACCAGCTAAAATGGGGAAAGTGGTTTTCCTCCTTCAACTCTCCCCCCCCCCCCCAAATAACATGGACTGTCCTTCTCTGTCTAGCGCCCCCTTTTGGTCTCAGTTTGGATAATGGAACAGTACCAAAGCGACGAAAGAGTACTGTCTGTGTTAGGTTGTAATACAGTTGGCACATAATAAATGCATTTTAAAGCACACAGCCGCCACCCCCACCCCCAAAAAAGGATACCACTCCAAGCCACACCTTCTCCTTCCCCTGTTGGCTGAGGAAGGACTTTACCTGACTTATTACAAGAGCGGCGCCTGCATCCCGCTTTCCCTCCTGCGGCTGCAGAATGCTGGGACTTGTAGTTTGTGCGACGCGCCTCGAGAGCCCTCAGCCAGAGAGCCGTGGACCTTCGTGGACTCCAATTCCCAGCATTCCGCGGGAGGAGGCAGCCACAGGACGGGAAGCGGGGTGCAGGCGCTGCGGCTCCCCTTAGAGGCGGGAGGAGGCCGGCTTCCCGCCCAGCACCACCTTTCTGTCGGAGAGAGCGCCGGCTCCTGAGGAAGCTCCTCCTGCACGGCTCCTGCTTCTTCTTCTTCTTCTGCCGCCTTCCTCTTCCGGGACCAGGCGGCTCTTTCTCCCTGAGGGATCCCCGGCTGGCGTGGAAGCGGCGGGACGCCCAGGCTCCATCCTTGCGGGGCGGGAAGACCGGCAGGCCGCCTCCCTCTTCTCCTCAGCTGAGAGGCAGGCCTCCTCCTCCGCTTTGGGCCTCACACGCCTGAATTCTTGGCCATTGAATAAGCTGGCGAGGGATTCTGGGAGTTGGAGGGCTGCAGGCTGAGGAGGCCTTAGCTTGACACTTCTTGGGACCTTCCACACAGCCCTATATCCCGGAATATCGAGCCAGGAAATCCCACAATATCTGCTTTGAACTGGGTTATCTGAGGGCTCTTCCACACAGCCCTGTATCCCAAAATATGAAGGCAGAAAATCTCATATTTGCTTTGAAGTGGGTTATCTGAGGGCTCTTCCACACAACCCTATATCCCAGAATGTAATAATAATAATAATAACAATAATAATCTTTATTTATACCCCGCCATCATCTCCCCAGTGGGGACTCGGAGCGGCTTACATGGGGCCAAGCCCGGAAAACATATTACAGCAATAAAATCAAAGCACAAACAACAAACAACAACAACATCAAAATTGCATTAAAAAAGGCAGTCATAAAATAAAATTCTAATAAACACCATCACAATAACAATGGGTGGGCCACATGTAAAGATTAAGATAAAAGACTGTAATGAGATAAAATAGGAGCAGCATATTTATGGAGAATTCATGACACACAGTTGTGAGGTTAAACTTCCCATTTGGGGGTCGTGAGCTCCAGTAACAAAAAACGTTGAGGGGTGCAAAATGTCATGGTGTGCACCTACTCACCAAAGGTGCAGTGGAAGAGCTATGTTTGAAGGTTCTTTTGAATGTTTCTAGTGAAAGGGCTTTCCTGATCTCTCCAGGTAAAGAGTTCCAAAGTCAGGGAGCCACAGAGCAGAAGGTTGTCTCCCATTGTACCCATAAGAAGAGCTTGTGCATTTATACATTACTAGCAGTCCCCGTCACGCGTTGCTGTGGCCCAGTCTGGTGATTTGGAAAATAAAATAACGAGAAAGTGTTGGTTTCTAATATATGTAATGTGTTGGTGCTTGTGAGTAAACAGTATATCTTGTTTCTTTGTCAGTGTTGATGTGGAGATTGTCTGGTTTGCCCACCCTGGAACATGCAACATATAATTGTACTTCTTTAGGGGTTTCTTTCAAATCTATGATACTATATCTCTTTGTGTGAATCATATATATCTATTTATATCTATGGCTGGATGGCTCAGGAGGGATTTGATTACGCTTTCTTGCCCTGGTGAAGGGAGTTGGACTGGATGGCCTTAAGTATGGGGGTTCTGTGTGGGAAGTTTGCCCCAATTCTGTCATCGTGGGGTTCAGAATGCTCGTTGATTGTAGGTGAACTATAAATCCCAGTAACTACATTTCCCAAATGTCAAGGTCTATTTCCCCCAAATTCCATCTGTGTTCATATTTGGTCATATGGAGTATTCGTGCCAAGTTTGGTCCAGATCCATAATTGTTTGAATCCACAGACCTCTCTGGATGTAGGTGAACTACAGCTCCCAAACTCAAGGTCAGTGCCCACCAAACCCTTCAAGTGTTTTCTGTTAGTCGTGGGAGTCCTGTATGCCACGTTTGGTTCAATTCCATCATTGGTGGAGTTCAGAATTAATGTAAGTGAATTATAAATCCCAGCAACTACAATTCCCAAATGACAAAATAAAAAAAATTGAGTGAAGGACATACATTGAGTTGTTAGGTGTATGCTGTCCAAATTTGGTGTCAATTCGTCCAGTGGTTTTTGATTGCTGTTAATCCCACAAACGAACATTACGTTTTTATTTATATAGATTTATTATTTATAAAGTACATTTTCTTATTTAAAAACACATAACAAAATGGGGGGGGGGAGTCGAGGGGACAGAACAGATTAATAGCATTTCAATGGGAAAATTCACGGAGATAGGAGCATTTTGAGTTAAGAGCTCAGTCATGGAAATAAATTCTTAAGTCAAAGTTTTACTATATAAGAAAAGGCAAAATATTGATTGAAGAGAGTCACTTGTTTGCCACTTGGCATTCATATTAACCAGACAGGCAAAGAAAGGTGTGATAGGGCTTAACTGTCATCTCAGTTTTGCAGACTTCTCATCCTGGTTGTCAAGAGTGGATCCTATACCCAAGTAATTGAGAAAACACTTCCATCCTGCACATGTTAGCCATTTTTTCCAGCTCAATAGTATAGTTTTTATATTATTAGATTCACTCTGGAATTAATCAGATACTTGCTTTGATTTAGACTGAGTGAAGTGAGTGGAACACAAGAGTCATGTAAACATGTACATTTGGCTTTGGCTAGGAAGCTCAGTTTCTTAAATAATCACACTGTTTCTGACTATCCTGGTTTCTATCCTTGTTATTTACAATTTGGCATTTTATAGAGACAATATTGTGTCATGTTTGTTTGTTTTTAAAATGACTTTGGTCCAAAACAACAAAAGTAACCAGTTTTTAAAAGCATAACAAATACAATCTAAGCTTTTATGTAGAATTTTATTTTCCTCATACTTAATAATATTACATCAGTTTGTTTTCTTTTCCAACCAGGTTAACTTATCACAATATTCTGAGCTATCCTAGAAATATAAATATCCTTGGTTTTCTTCTGTACAATATGCAAGCAGACATCTAAAACTTCTTTCTCTTCATTGCCTTCCAATCTCCTTCTTGCTGAGCAAGGCTACTGAAGAGTTGTTTCACTTTTCTTTTTCTTTCAGAATCCCTAAAAAAAGACACAAATGTTATAACACCACATACCCACACAAACACTGCATATATTTCTTAAGTTATGTTTTTGATAAAGATGAAACCCAACTGGAAAATTTAAGGAATTGTGATTTGTAACCCACATTGTCATCATTTCAGAAGAACCAAACTGGATTTTTTTTTATTTTCAGAACTAAGAATAGTGACTCATTATTAGCAGACAAAATCATATCATTCTACTATGTTCAATACAGGTTGAAGTCTTTGACTAGAATAAAGAACATGATGGCTTCAGAACATAGGGGAATCTCATGTGCCAACTTATAATTGTGCTTTATTGAAAAGCAAGGTGAGAACAAGTCTTGGGAAATGATTGTGAAAAGCTTCAATTATGGGTGCTTATTTCCTTTCAAATATGATCATCCCCTCTGCTGCCTTCTCTAACTGTACACGAAAGTTTAACTTTCAAAAGCTTTTTTTGGAAATTATGTAAATCCACATTACACAAACATTTCCAACCTAGGGCCCTCCAGATCTTTTGAACTGCAACTCCTATTAATCTCAAAGTAGTACAGAGAATGGTGAGGGATCATGAAAGATGCATCCCAACTATCTGGACGCACTTGATTGGAGTAATATGTGTTATCAGGTTCTTACTTCTCTCAACATGAATTAAATGGAACATAAAAACAGCAATGAATTACCTTTCCATGGTTTCGGCAAGTTGCATTCTAGCAAGGAACTGGTTATCTTTGCGGATCTCATGAACAGCTCCTTTAAGTTCACGTTTGTGCTTATGAATGAGACGTTTTCTTTCCTGCTCTTTCTTATTGCTTTCTTGCTTTCTTCCAAATTCCAGGCTGAAATTAGAAAGTATTCATCTCAAAAACATTTATCTGCTGTATTTAGGTGAAACATGCATTTTTGTAACAGAGCTTCCAGTACCTTTCACAAGTTGGGGACAATGTCACGCTAGCAAGGTAGCTGTGTGACTGAAATTTTTGTAAAACTTACTTATCAAACCTCTTCAAACACTATGTACATCTCAAAAATTATGGCAGGAGTGCCTTACTGACAATGATCATTCTGAGTCATCTTGACCCTTTCTTGGACTTTAATGGAATACACCTCTCCAAGGTGCACAGGAGCAGATATAATTTTTCACCTACACATTGTAGGTTTCCGTTATGATAATTTAGGCTTTTGTCTTCCAGCTAATTCTCAGAGCTTCTTACCAGCTTCTTACCAGCTAATTCTCAGCGGTTTAATCAGTGATCGTGACTTTCATTAATATTCCCTAATTACATTATTATTATTATTATTATTATTATTATTATTATTATGTTGCCTTTTTTCTTTTAAAGAGACTCCAAGCAGCAACAATGATAAAAAACAATACAATATAAAATTTAAAACCTAAAGATTACAAACAGTAAAAGAAAATTAAACCTAGAAATATTTAAAATGAGTAATTAAAAGCAATTTAAAATACAGAAAACACCACACAACACCCCCTGGCTTGATTTTAAACACTTTCTTCTTTAAAAGCCTGCCTAAATATAAAGGTTTAGATTGTCACCAGAAGGATAGCATTCTGGCTTCCCTGGGAAGAAGGGAATTTCAGAATGGAGGGGAAGCCACTGAGAGAGGTCTGTTATTCCATCAACCGAGCTTGAGATGGAGGTGGAACCAAGAGAAGGGCCTCTTCTACCGATCTCGGGGCCTGGAAAGATTCATATCAGGAGATATAATCTGCGAAATAGCCTGGACCTGAGCCATATAGGGCTTTATATGTCATAACCAGCACTTTGAATTGTTCCTGGAAACAAATAGGCAGCCAATGAAGCTGTTGCAACAGAGGGATTGTGCGCTCCTGCCTTGCTTAAGAATCTGGCCGCAACTCTTTGGACCAAGTTTCTGAAGTTACAGGTCACAGGATTGAAAACTGACACTGATTTCTCTAAAAGAGAAACATGAATACAGTTTAGCCATTGTAGGGGCTCAAAATGGGGTACTCCTTGCAATCAATGTCATCTTAGATTTGCGTGTTTTTGAATCCCTAAAATGGGGAGGGGGGGGGTGCTTACCTCGGAGGGAGGAGAAGGAAAAGCAAGGACCCCAGACCTAAACAGTTCTGATTTCTTAAAAACTTGGCTTATCTCTGAAAGAGGAGAAGGAAGAGGGCCAGCCCCCACCATTTTGCTCATCTGGTGGAGCTAAGCCCCACCTCCTCTTTCCCCTGCCTCTTCAAAGGCCCATAGAACTAGCAAAAAATCCAACAAGATGACTTCAGTGTTCAAAGAAAAACATGGTACTGTGCATGCAAAAGAAAATCTAAAAAAAAATTACAAGTTTTCCCCCCCAAAATTTAAGCAACAAAAAAGGGGGGTGTGCCTTGCATTTGATGACATCTTAGATTTGGTGAAATATGGAATTCCAGAAACTCCAAAAGCAGAGGCTACTATAAAATAAAGATATTTGGATGTGTGGTGCCAGTATAAAAATAATTATCACAAGTCATTTTGCCCCTTATTCATACTTATCCAGGATGCAATGCAAGCTTGTTGGAAATGTTTGAATCAGATATGTTTTCTCCATTTCCCCATTTCATTCCCTGAATCAATTTCAGCTGGAATAGTCAATACATAACAAAATAATTACCAATCTCACTTCAATTTCTAAATAGGCAATCTATAATGCATCATAGCTTATCGTGGCATAGAAGCAAATTTGATATATGATTTTAAGCTTACATCAATCAGAACAAGAGATACTCACACTTTCACGATCTTCGGGGTAAACAGCTTCAAAGGCACTGGCTTTTTCTTTTCACACACTAATGGGCAATATTGCCCTTTGACTTTCAGCTGCTTCCGAACATCATCACACAATTCCTGAAAATGTCAAGAGATTCCAATTTCAAAAGGCATTTGAATTATTATCTATATACATACAATTCAAAGTATGTATGTTTGACAAAGCCTCCTACATGGGTTGATGGATCTGGACCAAACCTGGTTGTACACAACCACCATAACTACAATTACTGGCAGTATTGGGGTGGGGGTGGGGGGAGAGGAGAAGATAGAGAATGATGTGAGTTGTGGTCAAGTCACACGACCAAACTTAGTATATATACCTTTCATAATCCAATTTAAAATACCGCCAGGCTTCATGAGAGGACTGATAGAGGCTGATGGGATTTGGAGTCCAGCCACATCTGGAGATCCACCCATGACCGAAGGCGCAGCAATGTTAACTGGTGATATGGGTCAGCCTACTTGCCAGGCTGCATCTTCCAACACCCTTCACTAGACAGGCTGGGGATGATGGGAGTTGCAGCCCAACAAGACGGCAGAGCTGTCTCACCGGTTAGGAGAGTCATAAGTTTCAGCCCAACCAAATGTGGGGTCATGGGAGTTGTAGCTAGGCAGATCTGGAATTGATGGGAATTACAGTTCATCAGCTGTACGATTTAATAAAAGTTCCCATTATACAGGGATGCATCTTCTAATAGAACCATTCATAAAATCAAAAAGCAAACAATGAGTATTTCTAATAAATTGCATTGCAAAATGCCTAACCTAGACAACTCCAGTTATATATGCTAGCTAGCAATGTTTATCTTCTGCTTAAGATGTATTATTACAGAGTTGCCAATAATCACAAAGGGGTTTCAGTATGCAATAACTGCTTAATTTTTTTGTTATTGTTATTTATTTATTTATTTATTTGCGACATTTATATGTCACCCTTCTCACCCTGAAGGGGATTCAGAGCGGCTTACAAGATATATATACATACAATATATTATTAGCATAGTACGATATCAGTATTAAATATTACTATATTGTATTATACCATTATATTGTAATATTATATGAAATATAAATATATAATTATAATATATTAGTAGTAGTAGTAGTATTATATTGCATTACATTATGATATAATGTTATATGTATATACAATACATTGTATTATATTACATTATATTATATTATTAGAATAGCACAGGAGACAAGGTGGAACTGTCTTCTGGCCCCCTCTCTCTTCACTCTGGCCCAGAGCAGCAGTTGGTGCTGGGGGGAGAGGTCCCCAACTGATTACATTTACAATACCATAGCCTCATATACTCTGTGTTTGTGTATGCACACACACACACACATCCAATTCATGAACCTCTATAGTTGCTTTCAATAAAATTCTTTCATTTTTCAAAGTTGGACTTATTTTGAGAGACAGACTTGACACTAATAAAGTTAGGGATGAACAGAAGGGAACAGAAGGGACAACATACTTTGCAGACTAAATCTAAATGAGGCAATATCAAGTCTTTACCTGCAGTAGTTTAGGGTATTGCTTCACTGGTATATGACCACTGAGCAATATTTCAATGGGCTGCACTATTTCATGGAAAGATGGGAGTGATCCATACAGAGCTGTGCATCTCTTTATCAGATCCAGGCACAGGCTTAGGCATGATAACCTGTAAAACAATAGTCACTCATTATGACCTCTACAACAATATTATGGTGATCCATATTTTTAAAAACATAACAGCATTCATTTTGAGAAAAAGCCACAGTAATACTGCAGGGAAAAGCATTTGTAGGGCTCGGTTCTGCTGAGGCTATAAGGAAATATGCTTTCTGCCATCTTTAGCACTGAAATGATCAGAGAATTAGCCAGGGCTAAGGAGTGCAAATTATTGAATTGATCATTCAATTTAGGTTACTATTTTAAAAGGGTGTTCATCTTCCAAAGGGCCTAGAGTAGCATATACCCCTTCACATTGAATTGTATTCCTTACAACTATAGGGAGATTTCTATTAGGCATGAAGTTAGACCAGGTGAAGATTATGCAATGAGATTCATGTCAGTGAGACCTTTTACTTGGGACATTTTCATAGAAAACCGTGAAGTTCCGTTAGGTTTGCTGGTTCTCTTCATCCTAATTTAATACTCTCATCTCGGGTCATGTAACTCCTACGTTGCAGTGGGGAATGTTCTACACACAGGCTTGCATGCTCTTCTTTATTATTACAGGAAGAATGAAGTAGCTAACAGAGAAGAGAGAGGGAGGACAAGAGATGAGAAGATGAAGTTTTGCTATACTCAAGAACACCAGGGAGAAAGGCAGATGTCTCCAAGGGGAGAAGAGAAGGGGCCTACATTGTTAATTGCAGCAATAATGTTTCATGCTTATGTCTATGTTTGATGTTTTTATAGTTTTAACGGTTTTTATCTAGAGTTATATGTTATTGATTTAGATATGTGATATTTTTATATATATGTGAGGCATTGAATTTGCCATTTGTTATGTTGTAAACCGCTTTGAGTCATCCCAGGGGTGAGAAAAACGGTAAAGAAATGTAGTTAATAATTAATAATAAATTGTTAAAAGACAAATCATTTTATGACTCTACATCACCCTGCTTTCCTAGTGCCTCTATTGCACCATTACAGAACGGTCCTTCATTGAAAGCTTCAAAATTCTATTTAATTAAATAACAGAATACTTGATGCTTTGTCACACATTGTGTATGTAGTTTTTGGTACCAATGGACAATTAACTTATTGCTGCTGAGAGCCCTTTAACCTCACTGTTTGCAAGATGCACACTGAAAAATTATACCTTGAAAACAAACTGAAGTTTATTAATCTAATTACTTTTCAGAGCAGCAAAATTCTGTCCTCGTAATTATATTATGGAATTGGTCAAAGTGTGATGCTATATCTGAATATGATGGGCCCTATATACTACTACAAAAATAGTGCTGGTTGTGAAAAGTGTGGCCCTGTGGCTATTATGTATTCTCCATGCTGTTTTGGAGCCTCCAATAATCCACAGAGCTTCCTTTCTCTGACAAAAAGAAATGAGAAGTTTTTATTTCACTTTGCAGAGGCAAATAACCCTTTAGTTAGGCTGCACAATCCTTAACCACATTTTAAAAGCAAAAAACACTTCCTTCCAAATTAAAAGCCAGTTTACTCTCCTGTTTTTGATGAGGCACTTTCTCTGATCTTTCTGGAGCTTTAGCAACTGGCTGGAAAGTGAAGTCCTGGAAACTGTCCTGGAAACTCTCCTGTTTTTTGCTGAATAGCTATTGCTGTTGGAAGTTTGTGAGGAAAGCACAGGTGCCCCCATGCTGCTTCTTTCACAGTAGACTGCATTATGGAGGACTGTAGAATTTTACTTAGTGAACTGGTGGAGTCAGATACACAATTTAAAGTGGTCTCTTTTATGCTTTTGGTTATTATTTAATAAAGTGAAGTGCTTGTCAGGAGGAGAGAACATACCCAAGAGAAATAAACAATATGAATACATGCAGACCAGAAATTAAGCAGCAGCGAAGTGGAAGATGGGAGAAGCAGAAAAGTAAACAATTTCAGAAAAGGAGTAAGAAAAAGTTTTGAACCATTGTTAAAGTGAGACAAGGAATGAACTGGGAATGGAGCCGAAAGTCAACGGAATCTGCATCATATCATTCTTGCCTTCTTGAGTGGTTAGAAGAGAATAATCCATCTTTCTGGATGCCTAATATGTCCAAATAACACAACATAATAGTCCAGAACTCAACAGATTAAACTGATTTCTTATAGAATTGTACATCCCTCACATACCGAAGATGATTCATTTCTGTCCTGCTTTTTTCTTTTAACCGGTTTATCATATGAAGTGGAAAACTCTGTTTTTGCCAAGTTTCACTGTCTGCTTTTTCAGAGACCACAAGTAGGTCTAACTGGTTCTTTATTGACCCAAAAGGATATATCAAAGTATAGCCTGGAAGAGAGGAATGTAGACAATATTAATTTGAACTGCCATTGAACATTAAGCTATGTAAATCTATTTATAGATTCTCAAGCATTCAGAGATACACAATTCTGATAACATTTATAGTGGATGAAACTTGCGAATAATCAAATTTGCAGAAGTAAAATGTGTGAAAATGGAGGACTGACTGTACAGCCATCAGAACAATTTAAATGGCCAGATTGCAATGATATGGTGTCACATGCTTGTTAAAAGCAATGCAGCGGGGATAAATTTTAACTCCAGGAGGAATGCATTCTATAGTTAAGGAGCAACAAAAGTGACACTCATCTTCCATGTACCAATTAAATAGACCTCTAGCTTCTCCTAAAGACAAGCAGTTCCTCAGTCAGGTAGATCCAAGCTCCTTAGGGGTTCAGAAGTTGACGCCAATACTTTGAAGTGGGTCCAAAAAGTAACTGGTAATCGATGCAGGCCTTTCAATATCAGACTACTAGGCTGCGGACCTGTTAGCAACTGGCTGCTGCATTGTGCATCAACTGAAGTCATGTGGATATTCTTTAAAGAAACATAAGCCTTTTTATTCATGGTGAATATTGCCATATTTTATGCTATGATTTAAATGATCATAGTCATCTATTTAAAATGTATGCATAATCATTCTCTGTGATATTAATAGATTTTTACAATTTATTTTGTATCAAGTTTATTGTATGTATCTTTTCCAAAGATAAAAGGTTTTCTGCAATTTAAAAAAGAACTTACAAACGATTATCAACTTTATATTTAAACACTTTCAAATCTATATTTGGAAATTACGTTTTTGGAAAACATGCATATATCTAGATCTGCTAACTTATTAATTCTAGTCAATTCGAAGACCTACGATTTTGTTATGTCTTGATTAGATTAGAGTTGTGAATAAGTCCACAGTATGATCAAAGACAAAAAAAGTTGTGGTTCAAGAAGGGAAAGAGCAGACATAAAGTATCTTCATGCAGACTGATCTGCTTATTGATACAGAAGACTACACATCAGAAGGGACACAAATGGCTGACTAAGAAAGTGAAAAATATGGATTTGTCAACTTTCAAACAGAATAACATGGGATGTATAAAGATGGGGGCAGCAACATTTTGCAAGTCAGGAGTAGAATCTTTTACCTTGTTCCTTTCTGTTGGGTACAGCCATGTGAAGAATTCCCGAAAGAAAATTGATAAGTTCTGGAACAAATCTTTGAGACAAGGACACATATTCCAAGAAGAGGCAGCAAATGCACAATCCCCTGATAACATCTTGTAATGTTGTTACTGGACACTAAAACACACACAGAATTACAAATTACTGAAAACCAACCTTATATTATAGCTCATGCCTAATTAAGCACCAGGTATTCAGCCTCTGCACAGAATGTTCCATTTTGTTTTGTTTATTTATTTATTACATTTATATACCACCTCTCTCAGCCCACAGGTGACTCAGGGAGGTTTACAGTCAATATATATATTTAAATATGATTAAAATATTAGTTTCCTTTCCTTCCTTAATGTTTCTTTTTTACTTGAATAAAGAACTCTCTATAGTTTGTGGTCTAATACTTTATTTGCATTGCTTCTCACATTTCCTTCAGATATTTCTTGTATATTTGTTAAGATGGAGGACGAAAGCATTTCAGGATGGAGGTCTTGAAATGAATATTATTATCCAAATATTTAAAATTGTGCGTGGATTTTTTATTACTTGGACTTATTTGAGATATCTTGTGAAGTACATAATAATGTATTTGCCAGACAATTTGGCCTTGTGTTGAAGGTAGTTGATAAATGCATTTTCTCAATGTCAGTCACTTGGAGACCTGAATCTATACAAGTGAGAATAAATCTGGTTAAATTTCCTTGTTCTACTTGGTCCAGAATTCCTCCTTTTTTCATGTCAGGAGCAACTTGAGAAACTGCAAGTTGCTTCTGGTGTGAGAGAATTGGCCGTCTGCAAGGACATTGTCCTGTTGACGCCCAGAAGTTTTGATATTTTGCCATCCTTGTGGGAGGCTTCTCTCATGTTCCCACATGGGGAGCCAGAGCTGACAGAAGGAGCCCATCCGCGCTCTCCCCTGCGGATTCGAACCTGCGAACCGGCACAAGGGTTTAACCTAGTGCACCACTGGGAGCTCTGGAATTCCTCTAATTCATATACTTAAACAATTATTTTTATTTTCAAGGCTTTCTGTTTACGTGTTCTAATTTTCAAATCCAGCCCTCATGAAAGATTCCTTGATCTAATGCTTCATTGGCCTTATCTTCTATGTCCCTGATACAATCTGTAATTGCTGTTAATTTTGAGTCTACAGATTCATAGAATTATAAAGTTGGAAGAGACCACGAAAGTCATCCAGTCTCACCCCCTGCCATGCAAGAACACAGGCTCAAATGCCATCCAGTCTTTGCTTAAAAATCTACAGGGAAGGCAAGCGCAAAGTTCAGGTCACACACTACATTTGAGTCACCCTTAAAAAGAAATTTTTGGTTCTATCGCAGGCAGGCAAATACCCAAAATTATCTGGTTTGCAAGCCTCTCCATCCTTTGCATCTGAAGAGCGCTCCAACCCAATTTAATGTAAAAGTCCTCTGATCAAGCCCATGTGATCACTATGCACCCACTAATACTGACATCTAATCTCTAGAACTCCACAGATATTATGTTCTAGGGTTCTTTCGCCAGTTCTTTCACAGATATTTTATTTTATTTTCATCTTTCAAATCTTCCACATACTATACCCACAAGCATTCAATAATTAAGATTATTCACTATAGATAATGATATCTAATTAATAAAAATACTGAGTTTCAGAATTCTGAATAATTAAAACTCCATGCCATTTCTTCAGCTGTTATTCCATGCTGCCCATGAAACTTATACAATTGGGAAAGATCTTAAACCATTTTGGGAAAGAAGTGTACAAACAGCTTCTTCCAAGGGAAAAGTTTTTTCTAAGAACTTCATGCCATTGTATCTGCAAACAGACGAGACAGTCAAGTGGATTTTATTCTTATAGATAATATTGATTACTAACTAAAATATAGTGAATATCTTTGCACACTTGTGCTAGCTTATGGAACTGTGAAATTCTGAAAAATAGTGTAAAGATACCTTTGTAAGCAGCAAGCTCATATATACTACTGATGGTGTTACAACGGGGTGCCAGAAATCAGAGGTTGGAAAAAGTGCCGCAATAATTTTCAAATATATGAACTGAAAGGGAAAAAAATCACTGTTAACTAAAGGGGCACAAATGACATTTGCTGTGCAATGTATGTATTAAGCAACAACTTAGGAATACACTAAGATGGGTGCTAGTACCCAGTTCAGCATTATTCTCACACTAAACGAATGATCCTGTCTTGGTCCCAGTGCAATATGTTATCAACAATGCAACTACATGGCAATTATGTGATTATTTCTCCATAACTACTTCTTGCAGTTCCTAGACAACTTGCTCTAAATCAGTGGCTCTCAACCTGTGGGTCACCATATATTTTGGCCTACAATTCCCGAAATCCCAGCCAGTTTACCAACAGACCTCACAACTTCTGAGGATGCCTGTCATAGATGTGAGCAAAACTTTAAGAGAGAACCTGTTCAGTCTTCATTGAGCTGGTTTTGAGAAACATTTTGAAACTTTGTGTTTTCCTTGAATACAATGTACCTTCACAAACTTGTTGGTCACATTACATGCTCTAGGATACTATAACAGAATAGAACAGTAGAAACAATAGAACATGTGCTCCTTCAGTGCCCGTTCTACAGGGATATCCGTGCCAGGCTTATCTTACCTCTGATAGATAAGCACCCAGGCCATTCAGGACAATTTTATACCTCCATGCTACTTGCAGATACTAATTCAGCTACAACCTACAATGTCGCAAAGTTCTGTGCAGCAGCATACAAAATCCGCCAGGGAATGACTAGTGCCAAAAGTCAACTGTGTGTCCAGTAATCTTCTTCCCTGGATCTACAATTTAGTGTTGGATTTGGGCATTGTATGTTTTTACCCTGTTTCCCCTTCTGCTCCCCCACCCATATTGTGTTTTTAGTAGTTATATTTATATTTTTAATGTACCAAACATGCCAGGTTTGTATGGAAATGTGACACTATTTCCTGTGCTGGTCAATGACCGAAATAAATATTTTGATTTGATTTGATATAACAGAATAGGCAAATTCCTTCTTTCCCCTGCCTCCCATCAGAATGCTGTTTAGGTTTTCAGTGGAACATGAATGTTCATTTATCAATTATTTTTAGACTTGGTGGTGGATTGATATAATCTAATCCCCTTTCTTCTTTTTACTGTAGCTATCCCCAAACGTTTCTCTGAATGGGTTCCTGGGCTGTATAGCCATGTTTCAGAAGCATTCCCAGGGTGACATTCCAGACAAAAAACCAGGGAAATTCCAGACAATCATTCAGGGTCAGCTAACACCTCCCAATAAAGGATCCCCCAGGCAGCAATCAGACAGGCTTTGAAGCTGCAAGGCCATTAAATACTAATCAAGGCGGCCAATTGCAACATTCACATTTGTCTCAAGCAGACAAGAATTCTTCCTCCCACCCAGGACATTGACAGATATATAAACCTCACTTGCCTAGTTTCCAACACACCTCACAACCTCTGAGGATGCCTATCATAGATGTGAGCAAAACTTTAAGAGAGAACGCTTCTGAAACATTGTCATACCGTCCAGAAAACTCACAGCACCCCAGTGATTCTGGCCATGAAAGTCTTTGGTCCTCTGACCTACACTCCCTAGTGGTCTCTTGACGACTGACCAAGTTGTCTTAGACCGATGTTTCTCAGCCTTCCTAATGCCACGACCCCTTAACACAGTTCCTCATGTTGTGGTGACCATAACCACAAAATTATTTGTGTTGTTACTTCATAACTGATTTTTTTGCCACTATTATGAATCATAATCTAAATATCTGATATGCAGGATGCCTTTTCATTTACTGGACCAAATTTGGCACAAATACCCAATTCACCCAAATTTCAATACTGGGGGGGGGGGGGGGGGGGTTGGTGGGAGGTTTGATTTTGTCATTTGGGAGTTGTAGTTGCTGGGATTTATAGTTAACCTACAATCAAAGAGCATTCTGAACCCCACTAACAATAGAATTGTGCCAAACTTCCCACACAGAACCTCCATGACCAACAGAAAATAATGTGCTTCCCGATGGTCTTTGGTGATCCCTCTGACACCCCCTCACGAGCCCCCCCCCCCCCCCCGGGTCCTGACCCCCAGGTTGAGCAACACTGTCTTAGACTGATGAGAGTTTCATTCCAACATCTAGAAGATACTTGCCTTCTTTGGAAAGTCTGGTCTATGGACTCAAGAGTTATCACCATCATGCTGTATACTCATAGCATCTTGTTTGAAGGTTTGTATACTGTTTAAAAGCTACATTTTCCTTCAAATTCACTCAACCATTTGAATTCTCTTTTAGAGAGAATTATATCATGATTATAAAACTATTTACAATAAATTATCAGAATTGTTTTGAAAATAGTTAAGCACAGTAAATAAGACAAAACAAAATATACCATATTTAATCCTGGAAAGGGCATGCAGCCTTTAACTTCTTGAATTTTTTCCAAGTCATGAACAGCATCTTGAAGAATAAACTTAACATGATTGCTTGCAGCTTTAGGGAACATCTGGCAAAGATTATACAAAGTCCTGTTAACAATAGAGTGAAGTCAGTACAATATTTAAACCTTTGGACACTGTACTTTCTCCCCTTAATCACAATATTAATTGGTCAAGAGTAAAACAATAGCATGTCATATGGGGCTTTGGGATTCCAACTGTTTTCTTATTTCAGAAAAGAAGACCGAAAATTATTATTTTGCTTAATCTGAATTTGTCCGCAAAATGCAATCTACGTAGTTCAAAAAATGAAATTTGGATGCCAGAATGTGATCTTGGGCATAATTCAATACTATGAATTTCAGGATCTACAGTGAACCCCTCTAGATCCTAGAATTCTTTTTTATTAATATTGCAAAACAGCAAATTGTATCTCCAGAAGCCTCTTTTTTAGAATCAAGAAGTGACAGAGGGCCTAGTAAATTATACTGGGCAACTTGTACTCCAAGAGGCCTCTGTGGAGTATGATCTGTCATTATAGAAGATTAAAATATTTGGGTAGGCAAAGATCCAGCAAAAGGCAAATATGGTCCCTGAGCTCTCAGAAGTTGCCAATTCCTGGCTCCATCCACTTTCAGCTGCCCTATGCCCCACTATACCAGCTCAAAACACTACCAGCCACCAGAGGCAAGACAAGGAAATAAGAGTACAACGAAATATGTGTGTATGCTGTAGCCCATTCTCCTTTATACACGGAAATATGAAAATATAACTGTACAAAACTTACGGAACAAGGCTATCAATTGCTTTCAGTTCAGGTGGCTCCATACATGCCAGTTCCCCAACATACTCCAGAAGGAATGCAAACAGTTTCTAAGAAATATAATTTGAAGGCAATTAACAAAGGATCTGTTGAATGCAACTTACCGTATATATTTGTCAATAAGCAGAGTTTTTAAGACCCTTTTTAGGCTGAAAAGGCCTCCCTCAGCTTATACTTGACTCAAAGTTTTTTATTATTTTACTCTGATGTTGTTGTAATTATTATTACTATACGTAAGCACATTTACATTAAAGGTTACAATAATGATCTAATTAGAGTTGGACAGTCTTATCTTAAATTAAAGTTTTATGTAAATATTCAAAAACATTTAACCTACTGATGCCTCATTTAGTGTAATCTTATTGGTATCTATTTGTATTTTGAAATTCATCAGTAGCTGCTGCATTTGCCACCCTCAGCTTATACTCAAGTCAATAAGTTTTCCCAGTTTTTTGAGGTAAAATTAGATGTCTCAGCTTATATTCGGGTCGGCTTATACTCAAGTACATATGGTAATCCTGGACTGGTTAAACGAGTTAGACATTATAATTTCTAGAAAACAGGCCAGAATATTTAATACAAGAATTTCGAGAATGAATAATATTACACAGTCCCAGAGGCTTTTGCTCTTAAGTGTTTGGGTTAACTTATACTTGAGTATATATGGTACTTTGCTTCATTTAACTAATCAAAAACATTTTTTCCAGATTGCTCTTTGAATAGGGTAAGTATTGGTAAAAACATACTTCTAGCTTTGCTTTGTTTCCCACGGCAAGGCTTGGATGATTTGACTTCTGAATTCTTTCTATCACAAGTAGCTGTTCTTCTACTGTTTTTTCTGACAGTAAAGCCTTAAGTTGCTCAAAAGAATCTGGAGCTATTATAAAAAAGAAAAACACACGGCAACTGTATTCATTATATGGCAGAGGAAAAATGTGATATGATCGTTACAAAGGAAAACAAGTAGCTTTAAGTTGCTACTAAAGAGCAACATATTTCCAATATTACAACAGACATATCAATTCCCACCTATTTTATGCAATAGTGAAGCTATGAAATCTTACTGAAAGAATCTAAATCAAACACAAAATAAGGGCTGAGCATCTCTTATCCAAATTTTCAAACTACTCCAAAATGCAAAATCATCCACATGGGTGACTGAAACAGTGACATCTCTCATTTTTGAAAGTTTCAATATTAACAAAATTATTACAAATATTGTATAAAATTACCTTCTAGTTATGTGTATAAGAAACAAATGAATTCCCTGTTTAGACTTGGATTTCAACTCCAAGATGTACCTACTCCGTTATGTATGTATAGGTGGCCTGCCACATTTGCAAGTTTCACTTTCTGTGGATTTGATATGGACTTGATTTATTGTGGTGAATCATATTTTCTTATATCCTCAGCCATGAGATTAAAGCATGATATTGTTTAGATTTCTTGATAAGAACAAATACTGTAAACTATTCCACCAGTCAAATAAAAGCCTAACACTTCTCCACAGAATACAGTCAATACAATTTGAATAAAGTATTTTCCGCCCTTACCATCAAACAAATATGGTAATTCCAGCTTGGCAGCTTCCCTGGCAGAACTTTGTCCCTTAGTTTGTAATGTTTTTTTGTTACACTTCATTTGCCTTTTCTGTGGTTCACTTATATGGGCTTCTTCCACATCATCTTCACAATCGGAATAACTGTCAACAGATTCAGATTCAACCTCAGATTCTTCTTCACTTCCTTCTTCCTCTTTTTCATTCCTCTCATTTTCATCTTCTTCGATATTTGGTTTGCCATCCTATGTAATAGATAGGTATATTAATCAAAGGACTTAGAATCACAGAATCCTAATGATTCCCAAGCCTAGACAATCCGACTCCATTCTCAGCAGGAATACACCATCAAACACTTCCAAGAGATGGCCATCTAGCCTCTGTTTAGAAACATACAGAAATTGTGCCATTGTCAGTTTTACCATCCCTATCTTTTACAGTCTGGTCCTGAGTTCTGGGTCTAGAATAACAAAGAATATAGCACCAGGCCGAAGAGGTGAATAATGGAAGATTGCTCCCAGGTCAAAAATCACAGCTGAACCACTCTTTCTGTCAGCTAGTTTGAGCTGCTTTGGGATTCAAACTGGAGATGCAATCCCTTTAATTTTAATTATAAAAACTGGGAAGTAGAGGGACAGATATAGGAGGCTTTGAAGAGATGAAAGAAAAGCCACTTAATTTTTAAAAAAATCAGTTCGCTAGTTGACTACAATAGCATTCTGCTTGATTCCATACAGGAACCTGCCTGAATGGAAGTTTTCTCTCATAAGCTATCGGGGCTTCCCTACAGTGCTCCTTCTGCAGAAGAAATAACCTGGCTGTGGCGCAGAAGGACCAGTCTGTGGCACAGCTACGTAGTAGCCAGTTACATTAACTCACTACTGACCAACAGTCATAAGTTCGAAGCCAGCTCAGGTCGGAGTAAGCTTCCAAACATTAATAGTCTAGCTTGCTGTCGATCTATACAGCCCGAAAGACAGCTGCATCTGTCAAGTAGGAAATTTAGGTACCACTTTATGCGAGGAGGCTAAATTAACTAATTTATGACACCATAAAACCTCCCAGCAGCGTGCAGAAGAATGAGGAAATACACCATCAAAGGACCCGATGCCACAAGTTGATGGCCAAGTGGCAGCACCCCTTGTGGCCAAAACCAAGCATACCCTCATGAAGCCGAAAAGAGCTGGAATGTTAAATTGCCTCAATGTCTGTTTACATATTTAGTATGCCTAAATGGCACTGAATGTTTGCCATGTACAACGTCTGCCAATTGTAAGCCATCCTGAGTCCCTCTTTGAGGGATGAGAAGGATGGGATAAAAATACTCCAAATAAATAAATAAATAAATAAATAAATAAATAATGTATATGTGCATTATAATCTGCCCTGAGTCCCCTGCGGGATGAGACGGGTGGAATATAAACATTGCAAACAAATAAATAATAACCTTTCAGAGGGAATGGTCATAAATATTTTAAGGGCATCAGATCCTATCTGATGTTGGAAAATAAGCAGGGTCACTTCCAATTCTTAATTGGATGAGAGATAGGCAACAATTGTCAAGTGGTGAATTTCAAAGGGAGAAACTGCCCAAACTTCTCTGAGTGCTGTATTCCTTTCCTAAGAAAACCCACATGGAGTTACCATAAGTCAACAGGAGCCTTGAAAGAATGTCCACATCTACTCTGGAGGGAAGGAACGACTGAAGTGATGGCAATGAAGAAGAAGAACTGGGTCAGAAAGCACAGGGACAGGAGAGAGGAGGGGGCAAAAGAGATGGAGGAAGAAAAACTACCTCAATGGGTTGTTGTAGGTGAGTTACGCAGATTTGGACATTGATTGGATGAAAAGTCATGTAAATCTTTATTACACTGTCAAGAATATTGATCCATTTAAGTCAATCATTTAATTAAGCAGAGGTTCTCCAAGGGACTCAGGCCCCTTCCACACTGCCATATAAAATCCAGAATATCTGCTTTGAACTGATTTATATGACAGTGTACACTCATATAATCTGGTTCGAAGAAAATAATATGGATTATCTGCTTTGATAATCTGTATTATATGGCAGTATAGAAGGGCCCCCTGGTGGCACAGCGGGTTAAACTGCTGAGCTTGCTGACCAAAAGGTTGGTGGTTCGAATCCAGGGAATGGGGTGAGCTCTCACTGTTAACCCTAGCTTCTGCCAACCTAGCAGTTCGAAAACATGCAAATGTGAGTAGATCAATAGGTACTGCTTCTGCGAGAAGGTAACAGCGTGCCATGCAGTGATGCCGGCCACATGACCTTGGAGGTGTCTATGGACAATGCTACCAATTGTAAGCCGTCTGGAGTTCTTAGAAATGGAAATGAGCACCGCTCCCAGAGTCGGAAACGACTAGACTTAATGTCAGGGGGAGCCTTTTATAGATGAGACTTCAGTCTAACTGTAGGAAAACAACCAGTTTCTATCCTGTCCAAATATGCATGACACTTGTAGAACAAAATTTGGAATTTTTCACCCAGCAGAGCTATGCAATCAAAAACGATTTGCCCTTGAATCTTTATGAATTTTAAAACCTACTGTTTAAAAAAAAGAATAAGAGAGGAAAATACTTTGTAAGAGAGGAAATGTCTATCATCCTTATCCAGTAAGAACCCATCTGCAAGATCATCAGCTGATATGTGCTTGGGAGTCTTCTTTGTTTCTAGCTCATCTTCCCCACGCATTCGACGTAGCCTGTCAGCCTGTAATACAAAAATATAATCAAGACAATGCTATAAACAAACACCTGGTCTCTCTATCACAGGGAGTAAGGATAAAATCCTGCTCTGTTAGTATTGTTCATTAGATCGTGGAGGAAGAAATCATGGACAGTCATATTTTTTATTGCAACATATGGATCTAAGACGCTAAGATGCATTAGATTAAACCAAACACTGTTATTTGTTGCATTTATATCACTCCTTCTTCCAAGAAGTTTGGAGAACTCAAGCGTTCCCACTCCTCTTCCCCACTACACGAGTGTCTTAGAAATGCCCTGACTCCTCTTACTTTTGATTGGTCAAAGGCATGTAGGAATTGGCTTCTTTCTTGCCCCAGCAGCAATGAAGAAAGAAAGAGAGTGGGCATTTGGGATTTTTAGAACACATACACTCCCAAAATCCAAGAACAAATAACTGATAATTAAATCAGATACAGTAATCAGAAAGGAAGCTTCTGTGAGACAGAGAAGAGGGGATAAAGGTGGAATCAATTCAAAACCAATTCACCATTTTTCAGAGGAAAATCCTCCCATGTTCAAATGGCCCTCCCTTAATTTAAGTACATATAGTACTCCCAACCTAGAAAAAGTAACACCTAATTTATTTATTTTTTTACTCTGGAGCAATTCCATGCAGGTAGTGAGGATGTTAGCAACGAGCTCCATGGACATAGGAAATATCCTGCCAGGTATTGTATCATGCCAAGGAACATTGCATGATCTGCTCATTATACCATGTCCATATTTCTGTGTAATTGACCAATGTGCATTCATATTACAGAGGTGAAAGATTACCATGAATCACAAAATGCAGTCACTCAAAGTTCTTCAACGCAGTATGCAAAAATACAGTACCTCCAATTTCAGGAGTCTCTCTTTCTCTTCTTTTGCCACCTCTTCTTCAGTTTTCATCCTATTAGAGGGTTGCACCTTCATCTCAAACCCAAGCTCTCTAACTATCATATCATATTCATCAGGCTGTAAAGAAAATCAGAGAGAGAATGTACATGTTGAATTATATGTTAGAATAAAGCTGAAATCACATTTGGCCTTCTCAGTGGATTATATCTTTATTTCACTGATAAAAACAGGAAATCTTCTCTTATTTTCACATAAAGGATCAATGGCTATCGTCATTGTGCTCCCTCTGCATGTGATATATAAATACTCCTATAATACAGAACTGATCAAGTCACCCAAATTGTTTGAGATCAAAACTATACCATGATTTTGCTGGGCAATACTTTGTCTTCTAAATATTTAAGCATGGCATAACTTTATGTGACTATAGAAGCAGATTAGCCCACATAGATAAACTTCACAGATCTTGTTATTGCAACTGGCCACTGTTACAAATGCTGTTTACATGGAGGACTTTCATTTGAAGGTTGTTTTGGTAAAGAATCTCATATCTACCATATTTAACAAATAAGCCAAATGTAGAGAGCGTGGCACAGAAAACCTCAGCCCACCCCCTAGATGCAAATACATTCACAATAAATAAACAAACATTAAGATTAGTAGAGAAAAAGTAAATTTATGTATTATTTATTTATTGTATTTATATACTGCCTTTTTCACCCTGCGAGGACTCAAGGTGGTTTACAAAATACGAATGGCAAAAAATTTATGCCAACATACAGTACACAAGAAAATCATAATAACTAATTACTATATATAATTATGAACTTAAAATCAATTAAAACCATTAAACATAAGACATACATAAAATTTAAACATTCTGATAAGCATAATATCATCCTAGTATAAACATTAAAATCCCATAATCCAGAAATGGTATACCGAATTGTCATTGCACATGTTCCTTAAGTATCCTTTGTACTGCATTATTTATTAGCTAAAGATTTGATCCCACAATGACATAAATTAGCACTGAAAGAGCTAGCAGAATCACCAAGAGACAATAAAAAGAAAGCTCAGATATGACTTGAAATAAGGGAAACTATGACAACATATTTGTTAATGAAAGACATACCTTGGGCTTTTCCTCCACTTGCTTTTCTGTTTCTGACCTGGAAGTTCTATGCAAAAGAAAGCTTTGAATTTCTTTCCAGTCACTGTTCAGTTTTTCTGTAAGTTCCAGTGTATTTTCCCTCTGAGTTTGTCTCTCTCTCTAAAAGAAACCAGAGAGACAAAAATCTGACAGTTATGTTCTGGGTCTCTTGCGTACAAGTTCTTCTCTGTTATAGGAAGACAAAATAAAACTGTGGACAGCAAACAAGCAAACGGCGCATGGTTTTTTTTTGCAATAAGTAAATGGAGTGTGGTTCAAATACACATGTATCTTTCTTGGTTTCTGTATACACAAAGGGCAGCCAATGTCTAATTAAGAGGTAGAAACAAAAGAACTTGGTTTACATCTCCTGTTAGTCCCAGCCAACATAGTCAATGGTGAAAGATTATGGGAATTAGGGGAGTGGTGGGCCAAAACCCAGTAAGATCCAAAACCTCTCATCTTTCCCTCCCGTCTAAACCAATCAGTTAAGAAAAACCTCTATTGGGGATTGATGTATCTAGACCGTAAATTCAGAGCTTTAGAGTTTTAAGTGATGAATATGTACATCAGTCCCAGCACTAAGACTGAAAATGTATTCAAGTTATTTGGATTAGATAACATGCTACATGGAAAATTACCATTTATTGAACATAACCTGTTTGAGAGAAATTAAAACTGTGTACACACGTTTAATTTTGAATTAATTCCATTATACCAGGAGTCCTCAAACTTTTTAAACAGAGGGCCAGGCCACAGTCCCTCAAACTGTTGGAGGGCCGGATTATAATTTGAAAAAAGCATGAATGAATTCCTATGCACATTGCACATATCTTATTTGTAGTGCAAAAACACTTAAAACAATACAATAATTAAAATGAAGAACAATCTTAACAAATATAAACTTATTAGTATTTCAATGGGAAAACACATACAATTCCAATAACATCAGCTTTTGGCTGATGAGATAGGATTGTTGTTTTTGGTGTTGTTGTGTGCTTTCAAGTCATTTCAGACTTAGGTTGACCCTGAGCAAGGGCCGGGTAAATGACCTTGGAGGGCTGTATCTGGCCCCCGGGCCTTAGTTTGAGGACCCCTGCATTATACTATAGGAAATACAAAGCCTACCTTCTCCTGCTTGGATTTTGCTATTAATTCTTCAATGAGCTCCTTCCGTGACTTAGTTTGTCCGCTTGCTTCATCTTGCTGCCCTGTGAGTGATTTCTTGCGAAGGAGCCCACCTCCTCCGAAGTGAGCAGCTGTTAATTCCTCTATAAATAAAATAAAGGAAAAATTGAAGAAACATAGCAAACCGAGAATACAAATTCAGCAAAAACTCTACACACTAAAAGTTCAAACTTTTCAGTGGAATAATATTGTGCATGCTTATTCAGAATTAAACAACTCTGCATTCAATGGGAATTATTGTCACATAAGAGGTGATTTCAGCCATAGTGTTCTAAAAAAGACTAAAATTATCCCAAGCAGCTGCCGCAGTCAAATAAATTAATATAGCAGATACACAATACTAACATAATAGAATTTCATCTGTTGAAAGTATCATAAGTTATAACAAATCAGGTTTCAATTCATAGGTTTGGTAATAATGGGTATTAAATTGGCACAGAAATGGAAGGGGTCTTACTATGTCGCAATTGGGTTGTACATGTGGATCAAGGATCACAATGCGTATTTGACTCTTCTTACCTGACAGCATGCCTTTTTCTTCAGTATCGCTGTCACTATCAATAATATCATCAAGTTTTTCAATGTCTGCTAGCGAGTGACCATAATGTGTTAAGTCTTCCTCTTCATTTAAATTAAATATGTGTTCCTTTTCAAATTTTTTCTGTGACAAAAAGCATAAAATATTACGTGACCTTGATTCGAATGTTAGAACAGGTAATTCCTATAAACAGCTCACATCTAGTATTAGTCAAGTGTACTAATGCAATTTTTCACCATAGCTTTCAGAAACTTAAGTTATTTGCAAATTTATTGCTTCATTTTCTCAATATTTCTAACTTTCATTCCATTTTGGTCACTAAGTTCTCAAACTGTAGTGTCTCCAGTCTTTGTCCACATTGATATTCATTGTCTGAATATTCACTTTTACTATTTATTTATTTAGTCTGTTTATATCCTGCCTTTCTCTATCTCAGACTCAAGGCAGCTTACATATAGGCAATTAATCGATGTTTTAAAACACATACAATTCCAATAATATTAAAATTAAATTAAAATTAATACATCGTAAACATTTAAAAACATTACATTGCACATGCTGATCTAAAATCAGCAAAAATATATCTCACAACAACAAATTACTGCTGGCCCTTCACATTCAGAGGTTTCATACTTCTGGTTGTGGTTATTCACAAGCTTTTCCTGCTACCCTGCTTCTTGAACTGTGGATATTCAGGAAGCAGTATCATCCTTAGGAAGTGGATGGGAGGCCAGCCAGTGATGACCTGCACCCACAACCTATCCCTAAACTCCCCTGAAAGCTTCTTAAGCTGTGGGTCCCAACCCCAAGTGAGGTCCCCTTAGCTCAGTGTTGGGGCCACAAAAATTTGGCAACAGTAAAGGTTTTCAGAATGCCACCTAGTGAGTGTTTTAGACATTTACATGAATCTGTTGGGCAGTGTTTACAGTGGACTCTACAGAATATTATGCAGCTGGACTTCACAAAAAGAAAAATCAGCCTGTAGAGCAATTTTTCCAAATGCTGATATGTTATCAGTAAAGGTTTGATTTTTATACCTAGTTTATATACTTGCATACCTGGCACCACATAAAAAAATTCTCAGGTGGAAAGGGATCCTGAGTGAAAAGGTTTAAGAAGTCCTGAACTATACCAAACATTATAGTGTAAGGCTAGTTTCTTGAACTGTGGATTCAAGAAACATAGTTAGGTATTTTGACACCTGAGGCAGAAAATGTTTGCTGCTAATGCCAACAATAATACACAAAATGCCAAAGAATATGCTGTCCTATTTTTTTTTTTTTTGTCGTGTCAGGAGCGTCTTGAGAAACTGCAAGTCACTCCTGTTGTGAGAGAATTGGCCGTCTGCAAGGACATTGCCCAGGAGATGCCCGGATGATTTGATGTTTTTATCAACCTTGTGGGAGGCTTCTCTCATGTCCCCGCATGAGGAGCTGGAGCTGATAGAGGGAGCTCATCCGCCTCTCTTCGAACCTGTGACCTGTCGGTCTTCAGTCCTGCCAGCACAGAGCTTTAACCCACTGCGCCACCGGGGGCTCCTGCTGTCCTATTAATAACCATCAAAATCAGTTTCTAGACATCAAAATGTATTCACTGTCTTAAACTATTTGTTATACTTTACCTGTTGTTCCAAAGCAAACCGCTTCATCATTTTTTCCTCTGGACTTATTTTGTTATCATATTCACCAATACGTTTATCTTTAAATACATTCGATTTCCCCCTTTCTTTGAATTCTTTCAGCAAAGTTTGAGTACGCTGAGAAAGAAAATACCAGAAAAAAAGGTTACGACACAACACAGTCCTACTCAAACACGATATCAACAAGTAATGGGTCTACATGTTATAGCTCATGTGATATTAACTCCAAAATAAACTCCTTATATATTGTAGGACTTTCAATTTTTTTTACAAATATTTGTCTTATACTTTGGTCTGCTCATGGCATTTTACAAAATCTTGTAAAACCTCTGTTCAAGACGGAACAAGCAATATTTTTATCCACCTTGGAATAGAATGGCCAGTGCCCACTCCATTAGCTTGAGGAAGAGAAATCCATGCCTGTCATGGATTTGCCTCTTTTTTGTTCAGCAACCCTTCCACCAGGCTGGGAATTTAAACTTGAGGTTTCTCCTTTATGTTCAATTTCCTTCTATTCTTTGGCACCACATGAACAGAACTATTAGGTAGATATATGATTCCCCCCCGATATATGTGAGATATGAACTGGGAAACTTGATGGAACCACAACTTTGTTTTTGCTAACCTGGGACAGAGTCTGGAAGCAATCAAATAAATTTAGTTGTATATAAGATAATACCGCAGTACATAGGACTTTTAGATAAACATAGAATATGTGCTTATTTTATGTTAAAACTAATTCAGGTATCCGCGGCTGAGAATAATATGAGCAGACAATGAAGATGATGAGAACTGAGAAGATGAAGTGGAAGTTGTTTGAAGAATATTATTTATTTATTTATTTGCCCTATTTATATCCTGCCTTTCTCTACCCTTAAGGGGATTCAAGGCGGCTTTACATATAGCAATTATTCAATGCCTTTGGACAACATACAGTTAAAATACATTTCAGTGAAAATTAAAATTAAAGTACCATATTATATATATATATATATATATATATATATATATATACCTTACTTATATACCGCTGTTCTCAGCCCGATGCATTCACTATTAAAATCACACCATCCACAATCATAATCTGAGGCAGTTCCAATAATCATTGCACATATTCCATAGCTGTTATTGCACTATAGCTAATCTCCAAAGGCTTGATCCAAAGCCAGGTTTTTACTTTCCTTCTGCAGGTCAGATGGGAGGGGGCTGCTCTAATATCAATGGGGAGGGAGTCCCACAGCTGAGAAATATCAATACTGATTCACTATATATGATGCTTTACACCAATGGTTCCCAACCTTTTTTTGACCAGAGACCACTTTCCAACATTAGTACCAAAAGCATTACAAATTAGTTTTTGGTCAACTTTAGATTCGGTTTGGGGTGCTGATTCAGAAAATTGCATTGGATAGACCACATCAGCTCTAGCTTTTGGTACAGAACACATGCCATGGTTAGCGACAAGGAATAAGTGGCAGACGGTGCGAAAGGAGCAGAAATAAATAGAGAAAAGAGACTCGCAGGTCAGATTTTTTTGTCCTCATGGCCCACTAGTGGTCCACAGCCCACAGGTTAAGGGCCACTGCTTTACACTGATCATGTGTGGATTACTTATGGTTTACACAAATATCTGTCTGTTGTGTAATTAATAAACATTATATTTTACAGAAAGGGATGGTTGCAGACCACACATACATAATGCCACCTATTTTATTTTATCTTTTGAATTTCCACCATTTATTGAAATATAAGCCAACACCAATGCCCCCAAATACAAAGTGAGTTAGAAAACAATGAACTACAATATAGGGTTTACAATCAAAACCAGCTTATAGAGGTCAAAATTGTCTTGAACTATTTGTTATACTTCACCTGTTGTTCCCCAGATCTGGACCAAACTTGACACACATCATGACCAACTTGGTGGGCAATCACAGAGGATGATGGGAGTTAAAAGTCTATTGACCTCCAGAGAGCCCTGTGAACCCCACTGGCAATGGATGTGGACCACACTTGGCACATATCATGAACAAGGGCCCTTCCTTCCAGATAGGCCCTATATCCCAGGATCTGATCCCAGGTTTTCTTGTGAAGTACCTCGTGAAGTCGGATTTGGCCACGGTGGTCCACGCCTTAGTTACCTCTAGATTGGACTATTGTAATGCTCTCTACGTGGGGCTGCCCTTGAAGATGGCCCAAAAACTCCAACTGGTCCAACGGGCGGCAGCCAGACTATTAACTGGAGCGAATTACAGAGAGCGGTCAACCCTCCTGTTTAAGGAGCTCAACTGGCTGCCATTTATCTACCGGGCCCAATTCAAGGTGCAGGTTGACCTACAGGGACCCTCCTACCTTTGTGTATTTCCACCTACGAACCCACAAGATCCCTTCGATCTTCTGGAGAGGCCCTTCTTTCGCTCCCCCCGCATCGCAAGTGTGACTTGCGGGAATGAGAGAGAGGGCCTTCTCTGCAGTGGCCCCCCGCCTCTGGAACTCACTTCCATTAGACAAGCCCCCACACTGGCAATCTTCAGGAGGAATTTGAAAACCTGATTATTCCAATGTGCCTTCAGTGATTGAATGTAAGATTCTCCCTGACCACACTTTGCACAAAATGTCCTTAGACACACTTTATTTAATGGGTTGTGCAATGAAATCCTTCCTCATTCCTGGAGCCTCCTCCTTATAAGTTACGCTGTCCTATCTCCCAGTGTTTTTAAATTTTTCTATAATTTTATCCATGCATCTGGCCCTGCCTAGTGAAATTTCCTGTGTTTTTAATGCTTGATTTTATATTTTTGTGTGGTGTATTATTTTGATTTTGCATTTTATGTATTTTGCTTGTTTTATTGTGTTTGTATTATTGCTTGCATTGTATTGATGGGCACGGCCTCATGTAAGGCACACAGAGTCCACCTGGGGGAGATGGAGTGGGGTATAAATAAAGCTTTGTTATTATTTACTAGCCGTCCCCTGCCACGCGTTGCTGTGGCCCAGTCTGGTGATCTGGAAAATAAAGTAACGGTTTCTAATCTATGTTATTCCTTTCTGCTTGTGGGTAAACAGTATTCCTTGTTGTTTCTATGTCAGTGTTGATGTGGAGATTGTCTGGTTTGCCCACTCTGGAACATGCAACCTATCATTGTCCTTCTTTAGGGGCCCCTTTCAAATCTATGATACTATATCTGTGTATTTGTGTGTGAATCATATCTATCTATCTGATCTATGGCTGGATGGCTCTTTGTCAGGAGGACTTTGATTACGTTTTCTTGCCCTGATGAAGGGAATTGGATTGGATGGCCTTAAGTATTTTCTGATGGTCATGGGGGTTCTGTGTGGGAAGTTTGGTCCAATTCTGTCATTCATGGGGTACAGAATGCTCTTTGATTGTAAGTGAACTGTGAATCCCAGTGACTACAAATCCCAAATGTCAAAGTCTATTTTCCCCAAATGCCATCTGTGTTCATATTTGGGCATATTGAGTGCTTGTGCCAAGTTTGATCCAGATCCATCATTGTTTGAGTCCACTACAACTCCCAAACTTAAGGACAATGCCCACCAAACCCTTCTAGTGTTTTCTGTTGGTCATGGGAGTTCTGTGTGCCAAGTTTGGTTCAATTCCATCATTGATGGAGTTCAGAGTGCTCTTTGATTGTAGGTGAACTATAAATCCCAGCAACTACAACTCCCAAATGACAAAATCATAATTTTTTGAGTGATGGTCATTCCTTGTGTTGTGAGACATTTTGTTGCCAAATTTGGTGTTATTTCATTCATTGGTTCTTTTGTTTTTAAGGTACTCATTATGCACAGAGCATTTATATATATATATAGATTATTTTCTGTTTATCCCAGATTATCTGGCAATAGGGATTTATATAATCCAGTTTAAATCAGAAAACCCGGGATCAGATCCTAGGATGTGGGGCCTGTCTGGAAGTGCCCCTGCTTTAAATACTGATGCGGTTTGGGGGCAATGACAGAGGTGATGAGAATTGTAGTTTGCTCACATCCTGATGCATTTTCCAATGGGACCACTCATCAAATCCAAAACTAAACCAAGGACATTCTGTTATTTATCCTTACAAATCACCTCACCTTTTTGTGGGCCCGGGAGCGCATGACCCCCGGCCGCCCCACGTCGTGCCTGGTCTTCCGGCCCAGGATCTGGAACTTCTGCTTGTTCACCTTCACCTCGAAGGGGTTGCTCTGCGCCATGGCGTCGGTCTTGGCGGAGGCAGCAGCAGCAGCAAGAGTTCCCTTACGCTTAGCTTTCCCCATGGTTGCTCGCGTGGGGACTGGGCGCTCTGCGCTTCCGGAGGCTCACACGCGTGGCTTCCGCTGGAGGCCCCGCCCACCGGCCTCCTTCAGGGATGCTGGCACTTCCCCTGCCGAGGGAGGAGAAACCGGAAGCGCGCGAAGATAGGAACTGCGGCTGCGCGGACCCCTATTGACACTATCGGTGCTTCTGAGGGCCCTTCCACACAGCCCTCTATCCCAGAATATCAAGGCAGCAAATCCCACATTATCTGAGTGTGGACTCGCATAACCCAGTTCAAAGCAGATATAATGGGATTTTCAACCTTGATATTCTGGGATAGAGGGCTGTGTGGAAGGGCCCTGGGATGGGGAAGCAGTGCAAGAGGAGCCTGAGGGCCCTTTCACACAGACCTCTATCCCAGAATATCAAGGTAGAAAATCCCACAATGTTTGTTTTGAACTGGGTTATATGAGTCCACACATGGATAACGTGGGATTTTCTGCATTGATGGGATATAGGGCTGTGTGAAAGGGCCCTCAGAAGCCATGTGTTTATTTATTACAGACTAGCTGTCCCCTGCCACGCATTGCTGTGGCCCAGTCTGGTGATCTGGAAAATAAAGTAATGAGAAAGTGTTGGTTTCTAATATAAGTAATTCCTTTATTCTTGTGAATAAACAGTATTTCTTGTTTCTTTGTCAGTGTTGATGTGGAGAGTGTCTGGTTTGCCTACTCTGGAACATGCAACATATCATAGTCCTTCTTTAAGGGTCTCTTTCAAATCTATACTATATCTGTGTGTGTGTGTGTGTGTGTGTGAGAATCATATCTATCTATCTATATTTATGACTGGATGGCTCTTTGTTAGGAGAGCTCTGATTACATTTTCTTGCCCTGGTGAAGAGAGTTGGACCGGATGGCCTTAAGTATTTTCTGTTGGTCATGGGGGTTCTGTGTGGGAAGTTTGCCCAATTTCTATCGTTTGTGGGTTTCAGAATGCTCTTTAATTGTAGTGAACTAAAAGTCCCAGTAACTACAAATCCCAAATGTCAAGGACTATTTCCTCCGAACTCCATCTGTGTTCATATTTAGGCATATGGATTTTTTGTGCCAAGTTTGGTCCAGATCCATCATTGTTTGAGTCCACAGTGCTCTCTGGATGTGGGTGAACTATAATTCCCAAACTCAAGGTCAATGTCCACCAAACCTTTCCAGTTTCTTCTGTTGGTCATGGGAGCCCTGTGTGCTAAGCTTGGCCCAATTTCATAATTGGTGGAGTTCAGAATGCTCTTTGATTGTAGGTAAACTATAAATCCCAGCAACGACAATTCCCAAATGACAAAATCAATTTTTTTGAATGGAGAACATAAATTGGACTGTTAGGTGTCTTGTGTCCAAATTTGGTGTCAATTCCCCCAGTGGTTTTTGAGTTCTGATGGTACACGAACTAACATTACATTTTTATTTATATATAAATATTTCAATGCCACCTTTCAACAGGACTGACTCAAGGTGGCTCACATCATATTTAAAACATGCATACAAATAATTAAACACTAAACAAATATTAGATGTTCAATAATCCTTAAAAACGTATGTATTATTAAACATTAAAAGTTACACTCTAAAATTCCCCGCTCAGAGGGGATCTGCTGCATTTAGGGTGTTTATAGATATCTGCAGGAAAAAAAATGAAGCTCAAGGAGAAGCTGTGGCTTGGAGTGTTTTCCTTTTTTGGGGGTGGTGGGGGTGGTTGTGTGTTTTGAAATGCATTTATTATGTGCCAACTGTATTTCATCCTAACACAGACAGTACTCTTTCATAGCTTTGGTTGTTGTTGTTCATTCGTTCAGTCATCTCCAACTCTTTGTGACCTTATGGACCAGCCCACGCCAGAGCTCCCTGTCGGCTGTCACCACCCCCAGCTCCTTCAAGGTCAAGCCAGTCACTTCAAGGATGCCATCCATCCATCTTGCCCTTGGTCGGCCCCTCTTCCTTTTGCCTTCCACTTTCCCCAGCATCATTGTCTTCTCTAGGCTTTCCTGTCTCCTCATGATGTGGCCAAAGTACTTCAACTTTGTCTCTAGTATCTTTCCCTCCAATGAGCAGTCGGGCTTTATTTCCTGGAGGATGGACTGGTTGGATCTTCTCGCAGTCCAAGGCACTTTCAGCACTTTCCTCCAGCACCACAGTTCAAAAGCATCTCTCTTCCTTCACTCAGCCTTCCCTAAGGTCCAGCTCTCACATCCGTAGGTTACTACAGGGAATACCATGGCTTTGACTAGGCGGATCTTTGTTGCCAGTGTGATGTCTCTACTCTTTACTATTTTATCGAGACTGGAAATTGCTCTCCTCCCAAGAAGTAAGCGTCTTCTGATTTCCTGGCCACAGTCTGCATCTGCAGTAATCTTTGCACCTAGAAATACAAAGTCTGTCACGGCCTCCACGTTTTCTCCCTCTATTTCCCAGTTGTCAATCATTCTTGTTGCCATAATCTTGGTTTTTTTGATGTTTAGCTGCAACCCGGCTTTTGCGCTTTCTTCTTTCACCTTGATTAGAAGGCTCCTCAGCTCCTCCTCGCTTTCGGCCATTAGAGTGGTGTCATCTGCATTTCTGAGGTTGTTAATGTTTCTTCCAGCAATTTTCACCCCAGCTTTGCATTCATCCAGCCCCGCACATCGCATGATGTGTTCTGCATACAAGTTAAAAAGGTTGGGTGAGAGGATGCAGCCTTGCCGTACGCCTTTCCCAATCTGGAACCAGTCTGGTGTTCCGTGGTCAGTTCTGACTGTTGCGACTTGGTCCTTGTACAGATTCCTCAGGAGAGAGACAAGGTGGCTTGGGATGCCCATCCCACCAAGAACTTGCCACAGTTTATTATGATCCACACAGTTAAAGGCTTTAGAATAGTCAATGAAGCAGAAGTAGATGTTTTTCTGAAACTCCCTGCCTTTCTCCATTATCCAGCGGATATTGGCAATCTGGTCTCTCCTTCCTCTGCCTTTTCTAAACCCAGCTTGAACATCTGGCAACTCTCGCTCCATGTATTGCTGGAGTCTTCCTTGCAGGATCTTGAGCATTACCTTACTGGTATGAGAAATAAGGGCCACTGTACGGAAGTTGGAGCAGTCTTTCGCAATAGTGGGATTTTCTGCCTTGATATCCTGGGATATAGGGCTGTGTGGAAGGGCCCTCAGAATATCAAGGCAGCTAATCTGTAATACCTGCTTTGAACTGGGTTATCTGAGGCCCCTTCCATACAGCTGGCCAGGAGGCGGAGCGTATCCTCCTCTACTTGGCGCTGATTGGCGTTTGGCCTGCCTTTCAAGGGGAAGCCCGGAAGTGGCGAGGGGACAAGGACACGGCGAGGGGGCGTTCCGTCGCGGTGCCGCGGGGAATGACGGGAGCTTTCCAAGATGGCGTCGGTGCGCTGGAGGCGGGCTGAGGGCGCTTGCCTGCTCTGAGTTCCGAGGCCTGCTGTGCTGCCCTGAGCGGGAAGGCGCCGGAGGAGTGGGCTTCCTTCTCGGAGCCCTCCGAGTGTAGTCATGGCCACCATGGAGAAGCTGATGAAGGCCTTCGAGTCCCTCCGCTCCTTCCAGCAGCAGCAGAGCCCTGCCGCCATTCCAGCGGGCGCCTCAGCCGCTTCCTCGGCCGGAGTGGCCGCCGCCTCCGCCGCCGAGGAGCCCCCTCAGAGACCGTGAGTCCGGGCGGGGAGAGGCCAGGCTGGGCCTGTCTCTTTGCCTGTCTTCCTGTCTGTGGGGATTCCCCCGGAGACCGGGGCATTTGTCCTGAGGGGATGGAGCCTATGGAATCCCGCCTTTCTTCCAAAGATGGGACTCGAGGAAGCTTATGACAGAAAGCGACCTCGATCTAAAATCATGGGTAGCAAAAGCAGCCACACTCTCTTTCAGTCCCATGTTTGGATTAGCCTTGTGAATTGAATTCTTTCGATTCTTGTATTGTCGAAGGCTTTCAAGGCCGGAATCACTGAGGTCTCACTACCTCTGAGGATGCTTGCCATAGATGCAGGCGAAACGTCAGGAGAGAATGCCTCTAGACCATGGCCATACAGCCCGAAAAAACCTACAATAACCCACTTTCGATTCCTGCCGTGCAGGATCAGCCCACCAAAACCCCCTCAGCAAGTGCTTCCTTGTAACGGTTTTTTTTAAAAAAATTATTTATTAATTATAATTATAGTAATTATATAAATTAATTAATATATTCCCCCATTTGGGGATTCAAAGATTACTGCAACGCACTCTACATGGGGCTGCCTTTGAAGACAGTTCGGAAACTGCAGTTAGTCCAACGGGCGGCAGCCAGATTCCTAACAGGAGCTACATACAGGGAGCATACCACCCCCTTGTTGTGTCAGCTCCACTGGCTGCTTGTCCAATTCTGAGCTCAATTCAAAGTGCTGGTTTTTACCTATAAAGCTCTATACCAGTGGTTCTCAACCTGGAGTCCCCAGATGTTTTTGGCCTTCAACTCCCAGAAATCCTAACAGCTGGTAAACTGGCTGGGATTTCTGGGAGATGTAGGCCAAAAACATCTGGGGACCCCAGGTTGAGAACCACTGCTCTATACGATTCCGGCCCAGCTTACTTGTCCGAACACATCTGCCTCTACGTCCCACCTCATAACTTAAGATCATCCGGGGAGGCCCTGCTCTCGCTCCTGCCAACATCGCAAACGCGGCTGGCGGGGATGAGAGACTGGGCCTTCTCAGCTGTAGCCGCCCGCCTGTGGAACACGCTTCCAAATGAAATACAATCGACCCCATCCCTCCTGGTGTTCAGGAAGAAATTAAAATCTTGGTTTTGGGACCAGGCTGTCGGACAATAAACATAAAGCAGCACTTTGACTGGAAATGGATTGGCAAGACGATACGTATGACGATACGGTTTTATGGCTCTATCAGTGGGTTTGTGGACTGAGTATTTTTTTTTCATGACTTATGATAATTTGGTTATAATTAACTGCTATTGTTTTAACTCTGTATGTATTTATGGTTTTATACTGTGTTATTGATTGTGGCATCGAATTGCTGCCCTTGTTAGCTGCTCTGAGTCCCCCCTCGGGGGTTGAGAAGGGCGGGGTAAAAATGCTGAAAAATAAATAAAGTGGCCAACAACTAGGTATAAAACATACAAAGTACATTGGGATAATAAAAATAAACAGATTTTTTAAAAAAATGACAACTGAAACATAATAAAGCAGTTACACCATAACAGAATATGTTACAGATTAAAATACATTCAGCACTTTAGGTATAGTTAAAACTAAATACAGTGTTCCCTCACTTATTGCGGGAGTTACATTCCAGGACCTCCCGCAATAAGTGAAAAACCGCGATGTAGGGACACTATATTTATTTTAATATTTATACATTATTTTAGTAGTTATACACTATTTTACGTCTTTATAAACTTAAAATAAAGGAAAGGAAAGGAAGGAAAGGCCCTTCAAGGCTGGAGGGAGGGAGTACTGAGGAGGAAAAGTGTTTTGGAGGCCGCGGCAGCAAAACTTGCGAAACAGCGAAAATACCACAATATATATTTTAAATTAATATTTTTTGAAAACCGCAAAACAGCGCATCCGCTGAAAGCGAACCACGAAGTAGTGAGGGAACACTGTAAACATAAACCAAAGTAATTATCTGTTCTAATACCACTTGTCCATAAAGGTATTGCAGGAAAAAGATTCAGCTCAAATGCTACTATGGCGCCTATCACTCTTGTATTATTCTTCCTTGAAGGCCTGATTCCAGAGAAAAGTTTTTATCTGGCACCTGAAAGTTAGTGAAGGGGAGACCATTCTGATGTCTTTCGGGAGTTCCAGGGCCGTGCAGCAACTACCGAAAAGGCCCTGTCTTGTTCCCACCAACTGTATTTGCGAAGGTGGTGGGATTGGGAGAAGGACTTCTGTTGATCTCAGAGCTCATGCAGCTTCATAGAAGGAGATGCAGTCTTTTAAGTTGACTGGGCTTTAAAGCTTCTTTAAATTAAAGTGCTGTCATTGACTTCAGTCCTGCCCAGAAAGTACAGTGTGGCCATTGAAAGACCGAGGCCCCTTCCACACAGCTGCATGAAATCCAAATTGAACTGGACTTGGACAATCCAGTTCAAAGCAGATACTGTGGATTCTCTGCCTTGATATTCTGTGTTTTATGGCTGTGTGGAAGGGCTGTGAGTGATATAAAATAAAAATAATTTCTACAAACACATCTGTTTTTTTTAAAAACATAATTAGTGGATCTACAAAGGATACTCTATAACCTACCCAAAAAAAGAAAGAAAAAACAAAAAAACTATAACTTTTTCAATCTCTTCAGTCTTTCAGGCCTCTTCCACACAACTGTATAAAATCCCACATTATCTGCTTTCAACTGGGTTATATGGCAGATAACCCAGTTCAAAGCAGATATTGTGGATTCTCTGCCTTGATATTCTGAGTTATACGACTGTGTGGAAGGACCCTCAATGACCAGTAATTTGGTGTCGGGTCTCATTGGATAGGGCTTGACTTGTTCTAGGGAAGTCCTTTCCATTTCTCGCAGGGGAAAGTGTATTGTCTTGTTGCCAGCCTCTTCTGTTAGAATTTCTGTTATCCTTTACCTTCCACATTTTTGGAAAAGGAAATCTGATCTGAAGGGGAGAGAAGAATCTTCCATTTTCATTATGTTTTCTGCAGTGAACAAAGGGCATCTCATATTTCTTTGGGCTTTTGCAAGAATCTGCCAGGTTCTGCATACTATAGAGGTGTGTGCAGGGAATTCAGTGCCTTTCTCTTGGGCAGGCCAAAGAGAGGAAAGCTGTTTGCCCCAAAGAGGAGAGGTGCTGCAGTTGGGGCTGCAAGTGGATTTCTGAAATTTAAGACTTTTAAAATTCTCTTGATTGCTTTCTGACACTAGCTTTCTACAATGCCCATTTAAAATCAAAGTCCATAGATTTCAGTAGCTTATTAGATACCTGATGATTTCTTTGCCTGTGCAAGTGCAGTTGGTTGAAAACAAAAAGCAGTAGATCTATTCTTTGTAAGCTTTGGAAGTCAATATAAAATTCAATTTCTCTTTCTATGGAAATGATTGATTAGTTGCAAGGAAAGACAACTAATTATTTGTTCAAATATGTTTTTCTCCTAGTTCACCCGCATGCTTTTGGGCTTTTCAGTTTGTTTGGCCTGAACTGGGAATGACTAATGCATGGTATCTTTACTGAAGCTTATTCAGTAGTAGAGCATCTCCATTGTGAACTTGTTTACTCAAGAGTGTTTTGTTGTGTGTCTTTTGAGTAATTTCTGTCTTATGACGAACCTATCATAACCTTGTCCAGAGGTGTTTTGCCATTATCTTCCTCTGGTGCCACCTATGTGTCTAAGTCTGAGCAGTAATCCAAACCTTGGTCTCCCTGGAGTTTTACACATTATCCTGGCTCTTTGAGTTGTGTTGCTAGTATGAATTGTAAGAACTGAATAGAGGTTGGTCTTGGGGCATCAATTTGCTTACTGCCTTGCTTTTCTAGAAGCCTTAACATTTTTAGTCCAGGAAACTTGTATGCAGGCGGGGGAAAGGGTGCAGATGTTGTCTAGCCTCTTCACTTTTTGAATTGTACAGATTTTATTTTTTTGCATTACTGTTGCATGATTATTACATAATTTCTGTATGTGTATAGTAGGCCCTCTGTATCTACAGATTTTGACATGAAAATATCAGCCCCCCCCCCCCCAAAAAATCCTGAAAGCAAGCCTTGATTTTACCATTTTATATATCTCTATATAAGGGAAACAATTTTATTGCATCATTGTATATAATGAGATTTGATCCCTGATATATTTTGTTATCCACAGGAGGTCCTGGAACAAAATCCCATAGGACAGACATCCTCAAACTGCAACCCTCCAGATCCCAGAAGTCCTAGCCAGCTTGTTCAATGGTCAGGAATTCTAGAAGTTGGTGGCCCAAACAGCTGGAGGGTCATAGGTTGAGGATGCCTTCTATAGAATACCAAGGACACTGTGTAATGTTTTTGGTTTGGAGAAAAACTATTATTTTAAAAGTTAAGGTTTTCATTTTATAACTGAAATCTTTATTTTCTTCCTCATATTCTAGAAAGAAAGAGCTTTCCACAACTAAAAAAGATCGAGTCAATCATTGTCTAACAATTTGTGAAAATATAGTTGCTCAGTCCTTGAGGTAAGTATTTGAGGATTCTCTTCATGTACATATTGATTTTGGTGACTGAGAATATGAAAACAAGTTGTTTCCCGCCTTTTAAGAATTCAGTATGCTTTTGAAACAGAGTAAGGGTCCATAATTTTACATTTAGTTGCAGCATGAAACCCGGACAAGGATGTCAGACTCACAATTTTCTTCTTCCACTTTTGAATAGAAAAGTTGGCCTTGACCAAAGTAAAGAGAGAAATTAAGCAAGCAGTTCCATGTTGGGTTCCCCTATAGGTGTGTCTTGTTACTAGATATATGGTTTGAATCGTGGCTGGATAAATAGAACTTTGTCCAATAGTTAAACTTTTCCTTCAGAGATTTATACCTACGTTTGATAGTAGTTTTACCTTTTTGTTGTACAATTCAAAGATCTAGCATAAAAAGCAGAAGTTTCTAAACAACTCATATTAGAAGCACCAAAGCCAGGTGTTCAGTAAAAGGAAGAGGAAGTGAATTGGCACCTGTCATATTCTCAGGACAATAATCCTGTTTTTATTGCCTGTTGTTCAGATAGTTTCTAGTCCTCCCAAGGCCATTTAACATCCCAGACAGGGCAGTTTTCAGTTTTTTTTAAAAAAATATGTTTTCTGGCTTAAAATGATCAAGGGTAGCAGAAAACATAGTTGTGTTGCAAAATCCAACTAGTAAGACTTGTGTTAATTTTTTATTTATTTAAGGAACTCTCCAGAATTTCAGAAGTTACTGGGAATTGCTATGGAACTTTTCCTTCTCTGCAGTGATGATGTGGAGTCAGATGTAAGAATGGTTGCGGATGAATGTCTAAACAAAGTAATAAAAGTAAGTTTTATTTAATTTTTTGATCAATAATTGCTGATAAACATGTAAATGCGTCAAACTGCTTTTACATAGTGAGATCCTTTAGGATGTAAGATCATTTAGGAGAAAACATGATAAAAATATTAATTGTTTTATGAATTAAACAATTAGAATTACAAAGTTGGAAGGAAACCAACCCTCTGCCATGCAAGAATCCATAGCAGAAGCACCTCTGGAAAATGGCTGTATAATCTCTGTTTAAATGTTTCTAAAGGGGAATTGTGCACCATGCTGTAGGTTACCATTAGGAAGTTCTTCCTAATTCACCCTTTGCAATCTGAATCCTTTGGTTCATTGGTGCTCAAACTGCTCCTCCATGTATTTTGGACTTCAGCCCCCAGAAATCTCAGCCAGTTTACCAGCTGTTAGGAATTGTGGAAGCTGAAGTCCAAAATATCTGGAGGAGCACCGTTTGAGAACCAGTGTTTTGGTTCATGTCATAGTTTCAGAATAGCAGGAAAAAAGTTGTTTAATTCTTTATTTTAATTACCTTCAGATACTTATAAAAGTGATAGTCATCATAAATCTGAGGGGTGATAAAGCAAATCAAATTTGGACTTCCATTGCATTGGCTCATAAACTGAATGTTGCAGGTATCACCTCACCTCACATCTGTCACTAGAACTGACTTAGAGCTAGTTACTACCTTTCCTTTGCAGCTAGCCATAGATCTACAAGGCATAGATACTTTCTAGCTATTGAGAGAAAGAACCATTCTCCAGCAACCCCCCTAAATACAAGCAAATTCCAGCATGGTTAAAGCATGACAGCATCCATCATCCAGTGTAAATAGTCGATATAAACAAATACAACAAATGAGGAATAAACATGGCAGGACTCATGCTCGTGACACATAACCATTCCCAGTTGTAAAATGTGCCAGTATAGAGGGAGAAAGGCCAAGCAATGTGACAAGAGCTACAGTGCTTAACATTTATTTGGTGATCCCTTGTGTTGGGTACTATAGTAGCTTATCAGTTCTCTTTTAGTCAAGAGAAATTGGATATTTGCCAATGATCTGTTGCTTGTGGAATGAATAGCAAGAGACATCTAAAGGAGAACTAGATTACAGATGCTTATTTTTTCTTTGTTAATTATGTACATACTTTTGCTATAAAGTATATGATCTTCTGTATGGTCTTATTTGTGGCTTCTATAACAGTACATTTTCAGTCAAACAATTTCAAGTTCTTTGGGAGAAGTAAGGTTATTCTTAGTATGAAATGCTTCGAACCATTGTGTTGCATATTGTAAGTACATAGTTTTTGAGCTCTGGGGTTCCATCCAACCTATTCAGCATTCTCGTCTGGATGACTGATAAAGTTGTGCACAAGTGGGACCCATAGCAAAATGTGAGATCGGGTTTAGGGCTGCACTATTCCAGGTAGTTACTGTATCTTCAAAACTCTCTTCCATTTCCTCTTCACTTTGTTTTTAATCCCCCCCCCCTCTATTGTCAAATCAAATCTGAATAGCTACTGAGACTATTTTGATTGCTTTTCTGAAAGTCGTTTTTTGGTGTAATATGTAGATTTTCTTAAACTGTTGATACTTTTATTGTGTGAACAGTAGCAGCAGTATTCAGATCTAAGCATCAGAAATTGATTGTTCACTAGGAAGCAACACTCTCATAGATCAGAAGCCTTATGGGCATTCTCAGTGTTTGTGGGATCTGCATATATCTTAACATTCATTTAACAATCCTTTGTAGTATTCTGAAGTTTTCTTAATGCTCAGGTGGAAATTTGTTTTTGTAAAACATTGGTGTCAGAAGTAATGAGATGTGGGAGTCATCCATGTACTCAACTATCAACTATCATTTACATTGGGAGATTGATAGCAAGATGCCAAATCAACATGCAAGCTTTTGAATGTTTAAGAGGTATTTGAATTTTACCATTTTGTTTCATTCTAGGCTTTGATGGACTCCAATCTTCCTAGGTTACAGTTAGAACTTTATAAAGAAATTAAAAAGGTGAGGCACTTTTATTGCTTGAAGTTCTAAATCTGTTCAAATTTGCAGTCAATTATAAAAACATGTGATAAATAATGATAAATAGTTGGGCATTAATAGACCTATGGTGTGTGCCTTCAAGTCTGTCAAATTACTGCAACCTACGAATTTCATATTACTGACAGCTTAAACAGCAATGCTATTCACTATGTAAACTGAGTTATGTTAATGTTTGTAATAAAGAAGTCTGAAATCAAATCAAAGCTGAATTATCGCAAACTAAAATGACTAAATTGAGTCCACTGTACTTTGGACATAACCATGATGCTGGGAAAATGTAAAAAAAAAATAAGGAAGGAATGCCACATCATGGATGAAAGTTGAAGAGGACAGCTATTAACAGAATATTTTGGAAGTCTGTTGTTTTTTAGTGTTGCTGCGAATTGAAGTGAACTAGAGAGTATGTAACAACAATTTGGCAGAGGTTATTGTTGTGTTAATTTATACCCTGCTTTTTCCCTCCACAAAGAAAACTCAAAAGTGGTGCACATTAAAAGCATTTCAATACAATTATAAATCCAAAAATATAAATACATTAAAATAGAATTAAACATCAATGTTATTAATTATTAATTAGCAGTTAAAATCCCTAAAATTTATTTTAAAAGTATTGAAAGCTAAAATCACAGAACTCAATGACTTGATCTTATAAACCTTTTTCTTTAAATGCCTGCCTGAGTTAAAAGGCTTTTTAAAGATAAAAGTCTATAAGTCAACTGCAAAAACTTAGTTTACTTATAGTATACCGTTACTGACATTTTATGTGCTCAAAACTTTGTCTAGAAAAGCATTTTACCTATTTCAGAACATTTTCCTTCACTATGATATTGCAAATTTGTTAGGGTCTGTGCTGGGAGACCATTCAGGTTTTTAAGATGTCAGAAAAAGCATATTTTATTTGAACACCTATATTTTTAATAAAATCTCAGTTTTATTTATAGATATATATTATTTATAGATATATTTACTATTCTATAAACTTCATAAGATAGGCACATTTCCTAATGACAATATGAATATGTTAGTTTTCATTACATCCTAAAAGATAATGTGCTGCCTACTACATTTCGGGAGCCTTCTTGGAGATAACATTCTGTCAGTTCAATTGGCCTATTATCTAGTAAAACTTACTATTGTTCAAAAGAATTGTTAACTCTTATTACAGTGTTCCAAGTGGATATGTTAACTCGTAACATAAGTTAGAAAAAAATCATTTCCTGAATAGAAATTCCTAGTCTAGATTTTGTTCTGATCTAGAGATGCAAACACATGTTAAATGTTCTTTCTCAAAATAAAAGCAGACTGAAATTGGGTGATTCACATATTTTTTCAATTCTATCTGGCTAGAATGGTGCTTCTCGAAGTCTGCGTGCTGCTCTTTGGAGATTTGCTGAACTCGCACACCTTGTTCGACCACAGAAATGCCGGTGAGATTGTTTTTCAGGAATTATGTGTAGATACTTTCATATTTTGGGCTAGTTCAGATGCAGTAAGTTCAGGACAAAATAAAAGTTCTTTGTAGTTATGCGTTCTTTCTGATACTTGAATCTTGTGCTTCTGTGTACACCAGGAACAGATTTCCTATGACATCTCCATTCCATGCTTCCTCAACCTGGCGCCCTCTAGGTCTGTTAGGTTACTTAGTTGTTTTTTTTAACCTTTTGGTATGGTAGTTCTGTAGATCTGGAATATATCAAGTTAATTAAAATTGCTTTGATCCATGGCCTTTGTTTTATGGTATATTTTGTCTCATGTGTTTTTTAATATTTACATGAAACAGTTGGGGAAAGGTTTTTGGAAGTTTCAGCCAAGGTGTTGTCACTATGCAGCTGACAAACACCTTTATCTTCCATGTACATTTGAAGATTCTCAAACTTTGGAATGAAGTTCTGAATGAGACCACCCAGTTGCCTTACTCAGGCCCCATATATGCAGTTTAATGCACTTTCAAACTGGTATTGAAGGAAATTGTTTCATTATGTAGATGATTACATAGGGAATCATGGAATCAGTTTGAGGTCTCAATGGTGCCACATAGGACTGATGCACATTAAGTGCTTTCTTTCATGCACTTTTTAGGGAATTTGTTGCCGGACCAGTAGTTTGAAACTAGCTTTGATCTACATTGAATGGTCAGTGTATGGTATAAATGACCATTTGCAATAAGATGTTTTGATAATTTACAGGATTCTGATTTCATTTTTCCTCCAGAGAACAATATCATTTTAACCATTGAGCCATTCCAACTTTATGATGTTATCTTTCATAATGTTATTTGGAAAATGGATCTTTAGGTTTATTTTTAGTGTTACTTCTGACCTACCCATCTTGGTTGGGTCTACTAATCTTCTAAAGAAAAGAAGAGGTTGTTTTTCTTCCACTTGGTATGTAGGATGCTTCCTTAATCATGAATTACTCTCGTTGTTTTGACAAGACAGGAATGATATGTCACAGGGCCCTTCCACACAGCCTTATATTCCAGAATATAAAGGCAGGAAATCCCACACTAACTGAGTGTGTACTCAGATAACCCAGTTCAAAGCAGATATTGTGGGAATTTCTGCCTTGATATTCTGGGATATAGGGCTGTGTGGAAGGGCCCACAGTTTTCTGTACAAGTTTCCTTCTTCATAGTTCTTACCTTGCTTTGATGAGAGAAAGCTTTCACAACTATTTTTCTTAATATCTTCCATAAGAAATCTTCTTTCCTGTGTCTAATACAACAAATCTAATACAACATTTTTTTTGTTTGGCCACATTATACAATAATATTTTATATCTTTTGTGCTTGCAGACCTTATTTTGTAAACCTTTTGCCCTGTCTAACACGAGTGAGCACTCGATCTGAGGAATCAGTACAAGAGACCTTGGCTGCAGCAATACCAAAAATCATGGCAGCTTTTGGAAATTTTGCAAATGATAATGAAATTAAGGTATAGTTATCTGAAATGTTTTTTGTATTTCACCCTAAAATTGTTGTAGTTGATAAATTAATTGCCTGCAATGTTAATTTTTTATTACTAGTAATACATATATTTTTAAAAGTGCAAAACCAGCAAAATTCCGAAATGCTAGCAGTTATTCTTAAATCCTGACTGTATGGTGAATTAGAGCTTTGTTTTATTTACTCCCAACCTTCCCTTGATTTTACATGAAGTAAATTTATACATTAATATGTGTTGTAAAAGCCATTCTCTGGAACACTGTTGCTTCTCAGAGTAAAGTTCAAGCAACAGTTGAAAAAACTTAGTTCTCAGTGTCTTTGCAGACAAATGAAACAGTAACGAAAGTTTCTTTCACTCTAGATTTTATTGAAAGCATTTGTAGCTAACCTTAAGTCCACGTCACCTACTATACGTCGAACGGCAGCTGCGTCGGTAGTGAGCATTTGCCAGCATTCGCGAAGAACACAGTATTTTTATACTTGGCTTCTGAATGTACTATTAGGTAAGGTGGTGTTTCAGATTTTGATTAAATATTAGAAAATAGTTGGTCAGACAGAAAGTTTGATGGATAGGGAGAGATAGAGATGTAAGAGGTATATGCACAGAATTTAGAGACACGTGGGCTTGTGTGTGTACACATTCACAATGGATAGAAATGTTCTGTTGGCATTCACTCTCAGGCACGCTATCTTACTTAATGGGGATGCATGTACATTCTTTCTTGATGAGAGTCATGCACACACACTCTTCACAAATTCCTCCATCTCTTTTCCTGCTATGGAGCTATGAGGAAAGGCAGGAAGGAAGGTAAAACCCAAAGAGCTGGAAATCTTTCTCAACAGTAAATGGGGATGAAGGGAATAGCAATTGCATAGTTTATCAGTCAATGAGAGTTTATAGTTTTCATTATACCTAAACAAATTTTGATATATATTTTCTTTCAGTGAAACAGTGTTTTTTTTTTTGTTCTTTTGCCCGTTGTATGTGTAATTATGCAACAGCATGGAAGGGTACTGTGTATCATATCCTATTTGTAGACTTAATCTATTTACTTGTTAATTATTGCTGAACAAAACAATTTCATAAATAGGCCTAAGATATGATCCATCATGGCTTTTCGTATGTTCTTTGTTCGTTTTGTATGCCTGACATCTGAAGGATGAGTTCTGATAGATAAGGAATGGGAATAATAATTTCTTATGTCATTTTTAAATTAAAATTGAAACTGATGCTGATCAGATGCATCTGTAAAATAGACTCTGGGCATATTATTGATAAAATATGGAAGTTAGAAACAATAAAAACAGTATGTTATATAAAGCATTTCCTTTGTAAAAAATTACAATATGTAACATGATTTTTGTTCCTGTGTTATAATCCTAACTGATTCTATCATAACATGGAAAAAGTTTATTAATATGCAAAAACGTTGTTTTTGTGGTCTGCACAAAAAAATTAAATATGGCCTATGAAAGGTAAAAAAATGGCACAATGGAAGGCTAAAATGGCAGCCACAAAAACAAAGATTTGGGAGTATAACAACTACTTTCAAAGTAAGCATTACACAATTAAATAGGTAATAACATTTTCAAACCAGGAAGATAATTTTTTTCAAATTTTGTTACATAGTGTCATAGGGAGAATAAATTGTATCAAGGCTAATATAGTGGCCCATCAATTGCATTGATTGAAAATGCTGTGGCCATTTGAGATTATTATTTTTCCTTTCCTTATCAGAAAAGTATTATGAAAGTAGTTGTTTGAATTTGCATATTTTGTTAGTTTAGGGAAACATTAATATCTAAAAATAATTGTAGGTAAAATACAATATCTGAGCAAGCGTACAGTAAGTAAAAGAGGGCTATACTTTTTTTTGGGAGGGGGGTGGGTTGGAACCTGAAAACATTATATTGGGAAATACCTATTTTAAGTTTTAAAAAGTTAAAAGATTAATTTCTAAAAATCTTTTTAAACCATTGTTCTGAACTTCATAGGTTTATTATTTCCCATGGAAGATGAATATCCCAGTGTCTTAATTCTTGGGGTATTGCTCACCTTAAGATATCTGATACCTTTGCTACAGCAGCAGGTGAAAGATACAAGTCTTAAAGGTAGCTTTGGTGTGACACAGAAAGAAACTGAGATTTCTCCGTCTTTAAATCAGCTTGTACAGGTAAGAAAGAAAATGACAGGTGTTTATCTTTTTTACAGTGCAATCTTATGTGTTTCTCCTAAGAAGTAAACCTTGTGTTTACCAGACTCTTCCAGGGTTGCATGTTATAAGATAATCTTTCTTAAATGAGGGTGAGTCAAAAATTATCCTCACTCTGGTAATATTAAAATTTCTGTTGGTTGCACTGTCATATTGGTGCTTTCTATAAAAGCTCCTATCTCCCCATTCAGTGCTGTGCCGTTTTGAAAGTTACGTCAATTTATTTGCGACTGCAATGAACGGAAAAATGGCTTGTCATTTGCATGAAAGAAGAGCTGAGTGCAGTGAAATTTTTTCAGTCAACAGTGCTCATTACAGTTAGATATTCTTGCTTCTTATTCTAAGTGTCGTCCCTCAGTTCATTCATTATATTCCTTTTAGGTTTATGAATTGAGTCTACATTATACGCAGCACCGAGACCACAATGTTGTAACTGGATCATTAGAACTGTTGCAACAGCTTTTAAGAACGCCACCTCCTAATCTTCTGCTTGCCCTGACAACTGCTGGTGGCATTACACAAGCTTGTGTATCCAAAGATGTGGTTGCCAGCAGAAACCGCAGTGATAGCATAGTTGAACTTATAGGTAAGTTACATATTTTTATTTTAAAAAAGGAATAACTGAAATGGGTATTTTCATAATCCTTAGTTAACATTTCTGTTCTAGCAAACAGCAGAATTTTTAAAAATACTTAACCAGAAGATTAATTAAAATTATATCCCAGATTAATATTAATGATTTTCTGATTAGCTGTATACTACAAGAACTAGAATAAATAGTAAATTAAGTTACCTTGCAAAAAAGCTGATTTTATTTCTCTAATTCTTACACGTTACAGAATGAGCTAAATTTTGCTTTTGACTGGAACATTTAGATAGGGAATTGAACTAATTTATTTGTCCTAGGTGTTGGAAACGCAACCTATATCTTGTAGTTAGACTTGCTGCTGGTTGTTGTCAAGAGAAGAGTTTTGTTTTACTTTCAAAAATAGCATTCCTTATAGAGACCAAAACTATTGCCAAATTTCTCAAGGGTAATTATAATTCCTTGTTGATACCTACACTGATCAGTGCCTTGATCTGTTACTTTCTGTAATTTGCAGCTGGAGGGGGGTCTTCATGCAGCCCTGTTTTTTCCAGAAAGCAAAAAGGTGATTATATATGTATACATCAAATAGCAATTTTTAGCTTTATATTTTTGTCTCTTCATTCTTTCAATTTCATAAACATTAGTTTCCATTACCACTTACCTTAGTTAGTTCGTCTGCAATTCAGTCACTAAAATACATGTAGCAATTTTTTCAAGTTACACCTGACCATTAAAAATCATTACTTTCAACAATTATGTTGTCTGCTATTGTCAGAACTGCATTCATGTTATTATTCGTAGCTATATGACTTTGCCTAAATTCTGATTTCACTGTGAAGGCTCTATCTGACTCCGACAGCTTTGTTTAAATGGATTGTCTAATTTTTTTACAATCTATTTTTCAGTTTGACTGGCTCACTTTCATTTCAAGTTCTGTGTTGCTTGTTCAATACCTGCTTGCATATTGGATATTTCAAATTCCTCTTTTTATATAATTTATTTTTGTATTAACACAACTTAAATGTGGTTTTAAAGTATTTTATTATACTCTGTTCTTTGGTTTCACTATTTTTAAAATTTAGATCTTTCGATAGAATCCATCTATTGTTATCATTAAAACAATTGCGTTTTTTTTCCAAATAGGAGTTTTAGTCAGCATTTTCCTATTCACTTATCAATATAGGTTGTTGTAGTGTATATTTCTAGTGGAAAAGCCATATAGATAAGATACCTTTATTAAGTTAAAATCATAAATCAGTAAAACATGTCTTCATTGTCTTACTTTGCCTTGGCTTCTAGCTGCCTAAACTTGCCTCATTTTCTTCTTTTGAGTAATCTTTGGCTTCCTGAAGACAATTGTTGAGAATTTGGGAATTTACTTTAGCCTTAGAGTATAGAGATCTGGCAATATTTTTCTGGAATCCTACTTTTGTACCCTATTTACTCATGTATAAGTCTAAAAATGTTAATCAAAATATCAAGCCCAAAACCCTGGGTGAACCTATCCATGGATTGGTCATCCATTGTAAGTTTTGTCTTGAAAATTTGGGAGACAAGTTAACTTTGGTTTTTCAGCATATAATAGACATTTGTATTGTGGTTATTTTATATAATCTAAATGACCAGTGCAGATGTCTGTACTGTGGGCCTATTACATCCTTCCATTGAAATCGGATCCTTGCAGCTCACCTGCCTACTGTGGTATATTTTCTTTCTTTGTTTTCTGATTATTGTCATGATTGAATGTTTAAAAGATCACAGGCAGGATTTATTTTAATATATGTGTTATTGGGATCATTCTATGCTTGTTGTTATTGTTATTTTTGCTTACGTTGTGACTGTGTGTTCTGGTGTTGTTACTTGGAAACCGCCTTCAGTTCTCTCTGGGAGATAGAGCGGTGTATAAATAAAGTTTTATTGTTTATTATACATGTCACCCCTCACTACCGACAGTTGGCCCCTAAGGATTTTTTTTGGTTGTTACTTTCCTTAATATTTATTTACTTAATTTGTATTCTTTCTTTCTCCCAGTATTGGGATTCAGGGTGGTTAACAATAAATAAACTATGCTCAGGTGCCATACACACAGCAGTGAGGTTAAGAGACTGCCTCGTTCTATGCATTTTTTACAATTCAAAATGTCATACATTCACGTTCTCTCATACTTTAAATCTCTTTTAATTTATATTATAAAAGGATATCTCTTAAAACAGCATATGAGAGGAAATATAGTGAAAGTTGAATTGATATTGCCTTTACGAGAAAGCTTCTGCAAGGTGTTAGGAATGTGAAATTGAGTATATTCCTCCCTTTGACATATACCTAAATGAAATGCAGATGCTTCTAGTCAATCCATTTCATCATAATTTGACAAGTTTTGTTGTTCATTCGTTCAGTCGTCTCCGACTCTTCGTGACCTCATGGACCAGCCTACGCCAGAGCTCCCTGTCGGCCGTTACCACCCCCAGCTCCCTCAAGGTCAGTCCAGTCACTTCAAGGATGCCATCCATCCATCTTGCCCTTGGTCGGCCCCTCTTCCTTTTGCCTTCCGCTTTCCCCAGCATAATTGTCTTCTCTAGGCTTTCCTGTCTCCTCATGATGTGGCCAAAGTACTTCAACTTTGTCTCTAGTATCCTTCCCTCCAATGAGCAGTCGGGCTTTATTTCCTGGAGGATGGACTGGTTGGATCTTCTCGCGGTCCAAGGCACTCTCAGCACTTTCCTCCAACACCACAGCTCAAAAGCATCAATCTTCCTTCGCTCAGCCTTCCCTAAGGTCCAGCTCTCACATCCGTAGGTTACTACAGGGAATACCATGGCTTTGACTAGGCGGATCTTTGTTGCCAGTCTGATGTCTCTACTCTTCACTATTTTATCGAGATTGGACATTGCTCTCCTCCCAAGAAGTAAGCGTCTTCTGATTTCCTGGCTACAGTCTGCATCTGCAGTAATCTTTGCACCTAGAAATACAAAGTCTGTCACGGCCTCCACGGTTTCTCCCTCTATTTTCCAGTTGTCAATCATTCTTGTTGCCATAATCTTGGTTTTTTTGACGTTTAGCTGCAACCCGGCTTTTGCGCTTTCTTCTTTCACCTTGATTAGAAGGCTCCTCAGCTCCTCCTCGCTTTCGGCCATCAGAGTGGTGTCATCTGCATATCTGAGGTTGTTAATGTTTCTCCCAGCAATTTTCACCCCAGCTTTGCATTCATCCAGCCCCGCACATCGCATGATGTGTTCTGCATACAAGTTAAAAAGGTTGGGTGAGAGGATGCAGCCTTGCCGTACGCCTTTCCCAATCTTGAACCAGTCTGTTGTTCCATGGTCAGTTCTGACTGTTGCGACTTGGTCCTTGTACAGATTCCTCAGGAGAGAGACAAGGTGGCTTGGTATGCCTATCCCACCAAGAACTTGCCACAATTTATTATGATCCACACAGTCAAAGGCTTTAGAATAGTCAATGAAGCAGAAGTAGATGCTTTTCTGAAACTCCCTGCCTTTCTCCATTATCCAGCGGATATTGGCAATCTGGTCTCTCGTTCCTCTGCCTTTTCTAAACCCAGCTTGAACATCTGGCAACTCTCTCTCCATGTATTGCTGGAGTCTTCCTTGCAGGATCTTGAGCATTACCTTACTGGCATGAGAGATAAGGGCCACTGTACGGAAGTTTGAGCAGTCTTTCGCATTTCCCTTTTTTGGTATGGGGATATAAGTTGATTTTTTCCAGTCTGATGGCCATTCTTGTGTTTTCCATATTTGCTGGCAAATGGCATGCATCACCTTGACAGCATCATCTTTTAAGATTTTAAACAGTTCAGCTGGGATCCCATCATCTCCTGCTGCCTTGTTGTTAGCAATGCTTCTTAAGGCCCATTCAACCTCACTCCTCAGGATGTCTGGTTCTAACTCATTCACCACACCGTCAAAGCTATCCTCGATATTGTTATCCTTCCTATACAGATCTTCTGTATAGTCTCGCCACCTTCTCTTGATCTCTTCAGCTTCTGTTAGGTCCCTGCCATCTTTGTTTCTTATCATACCAATTTTTGCCTGAAATTTACCTCCAATGTTTCTAATTTTCTGGAAGAGGTCTCTTGTCCTTCCTATCCTGTTGTCTTCTTCCACTTCCATGCATTGCTTATTTAAAAATAGTTCCTTATCTCTTCTGGCTAACCTCTGGAATTGCGCATTTAATTTGACAAGTAGTTTGTATTATTTAATGGACCTTGGTACTTGTTTTAATCTTTTGTCTAATCAGAATAACATGTTTCTTGTCCAGTACTGTCACTGTGGAGTTTGTTTTATTCCACCTTCCATCGAACAACTTTTTATCTTTTGGGCAGGATGCAAGGGAGTGCTTTACAGTTCTGTGGAGTGGGGCTCTGGTCTAGATTTGTTTATGAACAACCTAATTAAAAGAGACAAATATGTGGATTCTAAGATATATGAACTTGTATAGTTCAAGACAAGCTTGATAAAAGAGTGGTCTGTAGGCTGCAAGGGAGCTCTCTGCCAGTTTTTCTTGTAGAGGATGAATCCTTTTTGTTTTATTTTGTTTTATTTTATTTACCTCATTTATATCCTGCCTTTCTCACCCCGAAGGGGACTTATGGCAGCTCAACAAAGGCACAATTTGATGCCTTAAAATACATATAAAAATTAAACAACATATACTTTAAAATCACATAATTAAAACATATCAATTAAACTATTACTTAAATTCCCTGCTGTGGCCTTTTAGGAAGGTTGGGTGGACACTTTCCCTATGTTTCCTCACATAGGTTGTTTTAGAAGATACCCTTTTAATGTAGGAAGTAAATCAGAAGAGATTTAATATATGTCTATGAATGCGTAATATTTGGAATTGTGAGAAATTGATAAAATAAGGCGAATTCCTTGCCCTCATTGGGGATGTATGTATGTGGCACCTAGGGGGAAAGCTTGATGCATTTCATGGTTCCTATACTATTTTATTAGTCCAAAGTAGCAACAGTTCCTAGTATTTCTAGCATTACTTTTTATTATCTGTCACCATCAGCTTTTGTCCAAGGGTCCTTTGACATTCTAGTGTGATTCTATTTTATTTCCTTTTCTCAATGGTACATTAACATGTTTGAGAAAGTAAACGTTTTCTGTAGGTTATTGAAGTAATGGGAAGTAGTAAAATAATTGAAATATAACAAAATATTTTTTAAAATCTAAATTATTGCATTGATTATTAGCTAAAATATTTCTTGGAGGAGAAGAAGAAGGTTTAGAAGATGACTCTGAAACAAGATCTGAAGTCAGCAACACAAGCTTTGCAGGTTGGATATGTTATATTTATCACTGAAGTTTCTTTGACTCTTATAATTTTTCATCTTTTGTGAATGTCTTCTAGAAATGATCAATATAATTGTTATGCACAGAATAGTAATAGTTGATTTCAAGATTAATCATATATAAAAAGTAATGCTTCTAGAAATGTTTGAAAAAGTACACCTGCATTTCTGATTAATGGCATTTGATGAAGTAGATTGTTGTCCACCAAAGACTATGCTAGAAATTTCCCAATTAGTCTCAAATGTGCTCCCAGGAGCTCTTATGCTGAAAACAAATACCATATCTGTGCCTATTATTTTTGTATTTCCTTGAGCTATATATGTAATATCTCAAGATAATGTCGGTCACAGTGATGCTGTGGATAAACATGACTGCTTTGTTTGAGCTGTTTCCCGATTCTATTAGATTTCTGCATAAAATTCCTCAAAGATATTGAGGTGTGTAACATATAGTTTTACTATGATTACAGAGTCCTTTCTATCAAGAAACCACAGATGTATATTTCAGTTTGAAGTCTGTTGCACTTAAAATGTACTTGCCCATGATGAATTATATCTTATTAACATTGAAGAGTAATCCTAGGCAAGATCAGGCCATCATACACAAAGTGTCTGAACAATTGAGACATCTGAGGGTCATTTTCTAATTTCTTGATGACAGTCTCCATTCTAACAACTAAAGTGAAGCATGGAAAATCTTGAACTCTTTCAATATCCTTATCATCTACTTTAAAGTTATGCAGAACATATGTGATCATTGATTTTGCTTTCTTCCTGCTAATCTGTAAAGCTGCAATTACACTTTATTCCTTGAGTTTCTTCAGTAGCTCACTTTAATCTTTCTATTTCCTGCTATCATCTGCATGTCTTAGATTGTTGTTGTTCCTTCTCCAATTTTCACACTTCTATTCCTGGAGTCTATTCCAGCTTTATGTATGATACATTCAGTATAGTGAACTCTGCTCCCACCTCAACCCCAATACATTTCAAATAGTACCTCCTTTACATTTCAAATAGTACCTCCTATTTTGGAATCTTGAAATTGGCTTGGCAGTAATAAGACTTGGCTATAGTAATGCTAAATCTGTTTGGCATAAACAATGAATGAAGAACATTAAGTTGAAAAAAATCACTTGAGTTTAGTCACCAAATACTCCACTCTTGGAATTACTATGAAACCTTTTGAGTTCCCTTGCTACCTACACAGGCTATATTCTGCTCCCATCCTCTATCTAGGCCAGCTGATTCCCTTATTCTTCTTTGGCTACCTCCAGTGTACGAATGATTCCTGGCTAGGACTGTGGAACACATGGAGTTGCCTTAGGGTTTAATACCTTTCCAGGCATTCTAAAGCCTGAATAAGGTAAACACACAAGGAGGTGAAAACGTGTGATCCTTACCTGTCTCTTTTGTTCAGCACAAGCCACATGGTTTTTATAACATAAAGTGTTTCATGTATGCCTTGAAACTCGATACAGTTTGAGGCAATGATTTTCCAGCATTCCTGATGATGTGAACAGCTATTTGTGTGTGCGCGCCTGCTAAAGCTTATCTTTAGGAGGAGGGTTAGCATCCTCCTCCTCCTCCTCCTCTGTATTAGAATTCATGACACTTCATTAAAATTCCATATGGGGTCCCCGGAAGTCCCCACTGTACTGTGATATAATTATGCTAAGAAGAAACGGTTCAGAAATTTGTGAACTGCCATTTAGGAAAAAAAAATGAAATTAACATAGAGATACACTCTTGTTAGAACCTTTACTCATTGAATCCCCTTTGGGGAGATAAAACAAAGTATAAATAAATATAATAATACTTATTGCAATTTTATTTGGTAGCAAAAGATTTTTTGCTCCTGTATTTTATGGGTTTCCTGTTTTTTCTTCTTCTTTAGCATCCATGAAGAGTGAGTTAACTAGTGAATTAACTTCCTCAGATATACCAACAACAACAAGTTCAGTATCAGATTCCTCAGGACATGACATTATAACTGAGCAACCACGTTCTCAACATACACTACAGCCAGAATCAGACTTGACAAATTGTGATTTGACAAGTTCAGCTAACAAAGGAGATACTGACGATGATGCTCTTAGCAGAAGCTCCAGCCAAATCAGCACTGTCCAGTCAGACCCTACAGCAGACCTGAACAGTGGCACTCGGGCATCGTCTCCCATTAGTGACAGCTCCCAGACGACTACAGAAGGCCCGGATTCAGCTGTGACCCCTTCAGATTGTTCTGAAATGGTAAGTGGCTGCTGAGGAGTCTGATTTATTGCATTTCTGTACATGTTAAATTAAAAAAAAATCTGAACTTAGACATACCTGGGGTGTTTTTTTTACAGCACTGTAACATTTGAAATTGGTTAAAGTTATTTCATTCGAATAATTTAATTTATTTGATTGCTTGATTGATTGAGAGAGTACTACAATGAGAAATTGTACAGACACAAACTTGAGTAGTGTATGGACATTTACTTACTGTATATATGGTTGAAGTATTTGAAACCAAAGAGTAAAATCTACTACATTTAATTTTGGTTTTAATTCATGGATTTATTTATCTAGCCAGTAACCAATAGATCAGGGATGTTAAATCCATTGAGGGCCACATCAGTCTTATGGTTGCCTTGAAAGGGCTGCTGAATCTATGGATACAGAGGGACAACTATAGTTTGTTTTTTTTACATAGTGGTTGGTGCTCTTTAGTTTTTAGCTAGTTTGGTCCCCAGAACTCAAATTGAATGACAACTTCCATCACTTTTGTTTATCTGCCATGTGAACTGGGGATAATGGGCATTTCTAGCCAACAGCACTTCGGGAAAGGTTAAAGGACATTTTAAAGTTAGACATCGTATCCACAAACCTTGTATCTAAATCCAAACTCCAGGTTGTATTAGATGTTACATTTTTGATCCCCAAACCTCACTCCAGTCAATCCTTCTAGTATGACAAAAATAAAATCTGAATATAGGGTGGTGGGTGACTGGCTTCCTGAGTTTACATATTTTAGCTAATGTCTCATGTTCCGCCCGATCTGAGAAAACCCTATTGCTGGAGCTGAGTTGCTTTCGTAAGAGGTCAACATTCATACCACATATGAATTTTAGCCACATCCACCTTGATTAATGCAAACCAAAAACAATAGTAGTGTGTAAAGCACCTCAGGAATACTGAAGCCTCTCCTGAATAAACTGTCCCCTTGCCCCAGGAAGTGATTGATCTCATTTTCAGTTAGAGATTAAACCATCATCACCAAGTTATTTAATTTACTCAAGTTATCTTTCTAGTCCTCGATGTGCATAGGCAGCAGCAATTCCATGCACGTTTTCCTTACCCTTAAGATTTGAAGTAATGATTTCCTCTGTGCCTGCACCAGTGCACTTATCTGGATCTTTTGCCAGTTGTGTGTGTTTGTCTTTTGGAGAATCTTAGTTGGCTTCTGAGGTTATCATTTTATTTAGCAATTTGGTCCACAGATTTCTGGACTTCAGGAATCACAGTATTAGTTGCCTTTAGATATATTGGATGATTTGCTGGAATACTGCCCCACCCCCGAAAGAATCCCTGTACAGTATTTGTTTTTTTCAGATGCAATCTTTGTTATTTTGTTCCATATTGACCATCAGTGCTATTTTTGTTGTTTCAAAAAAAAAAAACCTCATGTAGAAAAATAATCCTGAATTGAGATTAAATTGTAGTGTTAAGCCAAGTTAATTTTAAAGTGTCTTGTGTATGCAATTTAGATTATAGAAGGTGCTGAAAACCAATACTCTGGAATGCAGATTGGACAGTTGCAAGATGAGGAAGATGAAACAGCCAATGTCCTCCAGGATGAAATGATAATTGATACAAGAAGTTCTTGTCTTGGTATGTTCACAAGTAAAAGGGAGAAATCCATGTGAAAATAGTAGCAGTTGAATTACAGCAATCCTTTCACATACATTGGAATAAGAGACATAGATGCATAGCAAAAGTGAAAAACCACAAATAGAAAATCCCTATTTTTTGTCTGAGAGAACATCTCTAAGAATTTCTAAAACTTCCAGTACTGGTCAATTTCATTGATAACCTAAAGATTCCAGGAGACGTGTTCTCCCTAGAAATCGCTAAGTCTTTATCATGACTGCAGGAAGTTGACCATAGTGCCACGCTGGAGAACATAGGCACAATATTTTAATCAAATACGTGAATTATACAATCTGCAGAAGTTAAAACTGCGATGGTGGCGGGACGATTGTATTTCCCACACTTTTTATGACTAAGTTATTTGAATTTAAATCTAATAAAACAACTTTTTTTGTTCATAAATCTAGTGAAATTGACCATAATCTATGTTTTACTTTTATTTTTACGAAGCCCTTCAGCAATCCCATTTATTAAAAAGCATGGGTCATAGCAGACAGCCTTCTACTAGCAGCATGGATAAATTTTCAACAAAAGAAGAAACAGAGCCTGGTGATCATGAAAATAAAGTAAGACTCTTGCTCTTATTCAATGGTTATTTAGCTAATAACTGATGAACTGCATTGAACATGAAAGGAAGGTAGAGATGTTCAGCTTGTCTAAATTGCACTCTTCACTTAGCTGGTTGGCCCTGATCAATACCATGAAGGCCATAATTTTTCTCTTACAGGAATGGTAACTGAATGTTTTTTTATTTTCCAAGTCATGTATCTCATATAGTATGTTATTGACTTCTATTCAGAGATTGCATTTTTATATCGAAAGCAGTTAAATTGGTTTGGAGAACAGTTTTAAAAAGAGATTAAAGAGCAGTCTTTATCATTCTGGTATGGAGAATAAGATGATTCTTGACTCTGGAGTGGCAAAATTAGCAGTGGACTTTACCTCTTTTCTTCAAGTGAAGGCACCATTGTGACATGCTGAGAGAACAAAATTTACAGTAAGAATATGCCCGTTATCCCCAACAATTTTCAAAAATCTATTTTTTGAATATTATCAGAAAGGAATCATTGAGCATTTTAACATAAATGAGTAATATGTTAGAATGTCCACAATGTACTTAGAAAAGCTGGAGCGGTTGACTTTTTTCAACCCAGGTTTGTCTTAAGGACAGTGTGTGCAACACATAGTATGTGTGATGCATGGTTTCAATTGGAATTTCTGCAGGCCAGATTTCTGTAGTTATCAGATTTGGTGGGGGCTGACAACAGGAGTTTGTAGTTCTGGGAGGATAGTGCAGATCAAAAGAGTTGGTCTGCACCAGGGGTAGGGAACCTTCGGCCCTCCAGGTGTGGTGGACTTCAACTCCCACAATTCCTTGAGGCTCGTGTAAGCCTTTGGGGCGAATGCCGAGCCTCAAGGAATTGTGGGAGTTGAAGTCCACCACACCTGGAGGGCCGAAGGTTCCCTACCCCTGGTCTGCACTGTCTTCCCTTTGACTCTCTTTCTAAATACTAAGAGCCTCCTCCTTCTTAGTGTTTAGAAAGAGTCAAAACCTGGCTCTTGGAGCAGGTGTTTGAAAAATAGAGCAGTGCAGGAATGTTAGTATGGGAAATGTGCAATTTGACTACGGATTGGCCTTTAGACTACTACTCTGGATGATGTGATTCATTGAAATGTATCTTTATTATGTTTAAATGTTTAACTTATGTTTTAACTGATGTTTAAAATACCATGGAGGTGAGATTGTAAGCTGCCTTGAGTCCCCCACAGGGTAGAGAAAGGCAGGAAATAAATAAATAAATAAATGCACACCTCTGTGTTGCAACAGCTGTTCAGGGATCATAGTACATCTTGTAAATTATGTTTTATTACACTGCTATAGTTAAGTTTTTTCTCCTAAAAATACAGCTTTCCAGAATTAAAGGAGACATAGGGTGTTATACTGATGAAAATGCTGCTCCACTTGTTCACTGTGTACGTCTTCTGTCAGCCTCATTTCTGCTTACAGAGGTGAAAGGTGGTAAGTTTAAAGAAAACGTGACATATATTTTAAAAATTAGAAATTGATCTTTTTATGTTCGATTCCCCTTAATCTAATTGACATCTGGTTGATTTGTTTTGTGTTTAAATGTTGATTAAATTTGGAGGCTATTCAAATTCTAAATCGCAAAGAACTTGAATAGATACTTTATCAAAAATAGGAAGAGAGATCTGTGGTCCTGAGTTGGATATCACTGAGAATGTACTTGAGTTTGTAATCTCATAATTTTGGAATGGATTTTGTTGAACTGTTCCTGGAGCTAGACACACAGAGGCAAGGCAAATAGGAAAGACAAACAGGAATGTTTGTGTGGGTGTGGCAGAAGAGACCATTCTCTTGGGGTAAACTTCTCCAGTCCCAGAGAATGATTTGGGAGTATTTGTTGGGAGAGTTTGTTGATCTGAGATTTGGAGTAAGGCTGTTTGTTTGTGTGAGTTCAGTGGAGGCGTGCTTCCTTCTTAGGGTTTTGTTGTTTTGGTGTGAATCACCTGATGTCAGCCTCAGGTCATCTGCCTGAGCAACTGGTCTCAGGAGGGAGGGGCATCTGCATAGAGAAAGTATCATATTTACTCGAGTCTAATGCTCACTTTTTGGGCTAAATTTCATTACCAAAATTAGAATTGCGCACATAAAACCACCTTTGTGAAAAGCCCCAGAAAAACCTGGAACCTCAGAGGTTGGAGAGAAGAGGAGCTCCTTAAGAGGCTGCTCCCAGTGGTGATGCCTAGAGAAGGAGCAGGAGCACCCGGTTGGTGATTCAGTTGCTGCTGCTACTCAACTGCAGATACTGCCTCCTGGGCAGCCCTCAGGGTCTCTCACCCACCCTCTCCCAGGCTCAGTACCATGTGGTTCAAAACTGGCCTCATTCACAAGACCTTCAAAGCATAGTTGGGAATTGTGTAAGGCTGGCAAGTAAGCTATGCTTGCATTGTTGGGCACATTACATTTGAGGTCAAATCCATTTTATGTAATGTGTACCATCAACACTGAGGTGTGCATTACCTTTGATGGTGTAATATACTTGAGTAAATATGGTAATTCACCAGAAGTAGGTCAAAGACTGGTTAGGAGAAGAGCCAACGGTCACTAGCTTTCTGTATAACTACAGCACCAGTTCATGGAGTGAGGTGTATAGGAGCAAGGCAAACAGGTGTGTGTGCATGGGTGTTTGGTAAGAGAAGAACATTTATATCTCTCTATTAGAATAATTACAATAATAATAAAACAGTTTTGTATTCTTTTTCATTTAGTATTCATGATATCTGCAAATATCATTCCCATTATCGCTATTAAATATGTAATAAGAGTTAAGAATCTTTTGTTTTTTGTTTATATATTTGTGATGTTTTATTTTATTTTGTGCATTGGTGGTTGGCATTCTTCAGTTCTCTATTTGTTTATGGTCATATACAGAGGATATAGGAAAGACCTAATGTGTTCTTCTCCCATATAATATATCTTAAGATACTTAGAATAATAATAATAACTTTATTCTTATCGGCCACTCGAAGGGACTTGGGGTAGCTTACAGACAACACAAAGTGCCTAAAAACAAACATAAAAATGAACACAATGTAAAATACAATAAAATAAAGCACATGCACATATAAAAACATCAGTTCAGACTCGAATCAAGCTTCAATCCTTCAATGTCAGTTGAATGTTCTAAAACTTCCATTTAAGGGCAAACATTCTTGATTTTGACCATCCCTAATTCTGACATATGGCCTCTTTATTTGAGATAATTGCTTTATTACATATTTTTTTATCTTAAGTGGATATGTTGTATGTACTTGACACTCTATATATCTTCTTTTACACTTCTGAGATTTTGTTATCTATGTTGAATGTAATGTACTATAACAATTATGAATTAAAAGTGTGTGTATGTTCATATTACAGAATGAATTGAATTGTAGTTTGTTTAAATGTATATTTACTTTCTTTTATTTAGCACTGGTACCAGATAAAGATGTGAGGGTCAGTGTGAAAGCTTTAGCAATAAGTTGTGTGAGTGCAGCCGTCGCTCTCCATCCTGAGGCTTTCTTCAGCAAACTATATAAAATGCCTTCTGAAGCCAGCACAGGTGGTAGGTTGAGCTTTAAATTGTTTTACTACTGTATTTCTTTTGTGAAAGAAATCTGATTTTTCTTTTTGTTTGCTTCCGAAATTATCAGATATTTTATCTAGAAAATTAACTGTCTATTCCACAGGTATAGAGAAAGTTTCAGTATTTCTGTGTTGTCCTTTTTTACAACGCCAAAGGAGCATACTGTGCTCTAATTCTCAGAGGGATATGCGTGAAATATACAGTTATTTACATGAAATAGTTAATATGTCATGAGGGAAGTTCAGGCTTCATGCTATGCATTGTGCCTTGATGTAAGACTGTGTTTTCTATCTGTTTAAGACTGAGAATGGAGTTTTTCAAAGCCCTTTTAGTTTTTCTGGTCCATGCAGTGAAGTATGGGATACTGATACCCTTCTCAGTGTCTTGTAGTGGCAAAGGATTCTCATCTTCTCCTCTAGTATCACAATAGTATAGATGCTCCTCGATAATTTAGGAGGCGCTTGATCTTAAGCCTATGTAATATTTGGAACTGCACATGATAAGTGTTTGGTATGGTTTCAAATTTGGCGGATTTTTTTTTTTAGTTGAAATATCAGGTTAATGAGGTTGGGTTAGTTAGGACACATGAATCTGAAATATATAATCCATGGTTGCTTCAGTGCTTGGTTGTTAGGTCATGTGCATTTAACTTTTGATAAGGTGATTTTATAGGTCCTTTACAAATGTCAAGAGTTAAGACTTACAAACAGGACATAATTATTTCTTTTCTGTCCCCCCCTAGAAGAGGAGTATGTAAAGGATATTATGAATTATATTGATCATGGAGATCCCCAGATTAGAGGAGCAACAGCCATTTTATGTGGAACAATAGTTTATTCCATTCTCACCAAATCTCGCTTTGATGTGGAAAACTGGCTAGCAAGTATAAGAGTTTCAACAGGTAATCGTGGCATTAATCTGTAGGCATTTGAATGTTGTGTCATAATGTTTTTAGCTTTTTCATTGTATTTGATTTCTCTTTTCCCCAGGAAATACATTTTCACTGTTAGATTGTATACTTTTGTTACAAAGAACGCTGAAAGATGAATCTTCAGTTACCTGTAAACTGGCTTGTACAGCTGTCAGGGTAAGCAGAAAGTTCTCTGAAATACTACTACATTTTGAAATGCAGAACAAATATGCATTTGGCAGGTTTGGTAACTCTGTGGTTAGTAGACTGCATTGACCACCTAAGGATACCTTAGAGAGTGGCACCCTAAGAAATGGTGAGGGTTTGGGTTTTTTGCCCCAAAGCCGTTGCTCTCAACATCCCGACAGGGAAATTTCTCTACAGTTTTGGCCTATTTGAGTCATTATAGGGCCAAAAGGATGTTTTTTTCAACAGGAATTGATAAGGAAGTCAACTATATTTTATATTTATCTTTAGTTGTGTAACATTATCAAAAATCCTTTAAAAATCCTACTCATTCCATTGCTAGCTTTATGATAAGTAAAATGTCCTAACCTTTAAGGTGATACTAAATATGTTGGATGTGCTTTGGCTGCACTTAACTGAAAATTTGGGGGCATTGCAAAATTTAGTGGCATTATTCACAAGTAAGAGTATTGGGTATTGATTGGATTCAGTTTTAATACTAATGGTTTATACCTTTATTTGTTAGTTAAAACTTTCTTTTAACTGGACACATGCTCCATTTGAATATGTTCTTATTTTAATTGTGTTTTGTTTGATGGATTGTTTGTTTATTGCCTTAGACCCGTCGCAAACTAGGTTCCTGTGGGAGAAAACCTTGCCAGCACGTCCCTGACGTCATGAGACTCCGCCTCTCGCCCCGCCCCTTTCTCTGCCCCTTTCTCTTTGCCAGCATGGTTTTTCCTTTGCTAGGGCAGCATTGCCAGCGTATTCTCTCAGTTGGCAGAATTCAACTGAGAGAAAATGCAGGCAATGCTGCCCTAGCAAAGGAAAAACCACGCTGGCAAAGAGAAAGGGGCGGAGAAAGGGGCGGGGAGAGAGGCGCAGGCTCATGACATCAGGGACGTGCTGGCAAGGTTTGCTCCCTCAGGAACCTAGTTTGCGGCGGCTCATAGGGGCATTTGGTCCCATGTAAGCCTCCTTGAGTCCCTTTGGGGAGATGATGGCGGGGTATAAAAATAAAGTTATTATTATTGTCAGAGTATTGACGTTTGCCAGCAGAAGGATTGCTAGATCAGCAGACACTGTATTTTCAGAAATCAGGAGTTTGCAGACTTTTAGTTACAACAGAACACTAAGTTTACTAAGTACATCTACACAAGTCTATTCACAGCAGGCATCAGACAGGAACTACAAAGCACAAAACAACAGTTTCTGAACATCTGCTTATCTGACTTCTTGGCTGAGACCAGATCCTCCTATTTCTTCCCAGCCAGGGAACACTTTATCTCATTTCTGTCAAGGTTACTTTTTCTCTGTCTCTCACAGTATTTCTAATACACAATTGAGCAGAATAGAATCCATTTTGAAATACATCCTAATCCATCTTGAATTACATAGAAACACATTGAAAAACACACATGCATAACTAAATAATCCTGACAATTATTATTATTAGTGCATATTTGGAAAGGAAAGTTGTATGTCAGCAAGTAATTGGCTTAAAGGGAGAAAACTAGTACATAAAATAAGTGTAATATGGCAATACAACTCAATCATGTAGTCCCAAAACATGTATCCATTGATAATTTAAACAAGTGGAAATTAAATTATTGCATGGAACAAGTAAGTTCTTTATTATATTGTTGATATAAGTGGATGCCTTTGCAGTGTTTCATTCTATAAGAGAATGCATTGATCCGAAATTGGATAAATATGGTTTATAGCATTATCTGAAAAAATTAGCATACATAGTAAGATTAAAGAAGGGAGAAATAAATCTGTTCAATTTTATAAGGAAAGCATTTATTAGCTATATGTGTGAGAGTAATAACAAATTTAAACTACCCTCAGATCAAGTGAGATTTTGGTTAAATGGCTCAGGGAAGAAACTACTATTATTAAGAAAAGTAGACATAAGAGTAGAGAATAATATATTAGTAAGAAGATTGATAGGGAAGAAGTCTGTAAGCGTGTGTAACCTGGGGAGTGATGGTGGATGGGATAACACAGAATTTCCTATTGTGATTTGCTAATGTATTGTGATATTGCAGATAATGTGGGAAGTTAAAAAAAAATAAAGAAAATGTATAATGAAATAAAAAGACAATGATACAGATGTATCAGCTTCATTCTCTAACCACCCTGAATCCCCTCGGGAAGATAGGATGGGACATGAATAAAGTTTTATTACTTTTATTATTTAGTCTACTGGAATAGGATGAGTGATGTAGATAGTCTCATGTAGAAATAATGCTGCTGTTGTTACATGCCTTCAAGTTGACTTTGAGTAAAAATATTAAGCAAATGCTAGGTTAACAAGCACTAGTATCTCTAAATTACAATATATTGTTTAAAACGAAGTTTCTCTTTATTTTTTAGCATTGCATCATGGCTTTGTGCAGTAGCAGCTATAGTGCCTTGGGTATAAAGCTAATGGTCGATCTCCTTACATTGAGGAATAGTTCTTATTGGCTGGTTAGAACTGAGCTTTTAGAAACTCTTGCTGATATTGATTTTCGGTAAGCATTCTTATTTGAAAAAATTGTTCTCATCATTAAATATGTACTTTTACTTTAAATGTTATAAATGCCCTACCAATATAATGTTTTACTCAAGTTTGACTGATGGACTGATTGATTCTAACAAATAATTGCAGTGTTATGAATAACTTTTCAATAACTTTTAAGCATAGTTTATTTTTATTGCAATTTTCCAGCAAGAGAAACTATATCAGAAATTTTACAGAACAACAGTTACATAAGGAACAGCATTGGACACACAGACCATACAGATTCTATGTAACTACATTGGATTCACAAACAACTTACAATTACATTGCCCAACAAACAAACAAAGGAGAATTACATTTTCACTCAGCATTCACACTACATAAAAACATACATCTATCACCAGGCATACATCACCTTTTCACCATTCTTCCTCCGTGAAGAACATCTCTTAGTCCAGGCCCTGCTTTCCTTGCAGCCTGCCAATGCACAGTTCCAAAATTTCCGTAACTTCTAAAATGCATCCTTTCCCTAATCACAATGCTAAGGACTGGGTCTGTGTTTTCCCTGCGGCAGAAACTGACTTCCCTGCACAAAAACGAACACTCTAAAATAACACTCCTTCCTCTTCTCTTGAAGCATACACCATCTCTTTCAGTAGAGAATGGCGGGTGGACCAGACTCCTATGGTCTGCCACAAATGAGAATTATTAAATTGAGTCTCTTATAGGAATATTCTGCTGATGTAGTAAATAATTGTACTGTTGAAATTATTTTGAGTCTTCACCTGACATAGATGCTTGTCTTCAAGTAGCGAACCATTGTGTTCTGGTTTTAACTTGAAAGAGCATTGTATTTGACTAATGTAAACAGAGATCATTTCCTTTAGAGTTAGTCTGGTCAGCAAATGTTGACAGATGTAAATATTTCTCTTATCACTGTCGCAGTTCTTATCACAGTTTACTAGGCAGGTCAACCATTTCAGTTCTCATTAACAGGGGTTAACTGCAATTCCTGAGTGTAGTCGTTTTCCAGGCCTCAATCTTCAGAATTGTGTCTTCAAAATTATTAAGAGTCATTCATTCATCTTTCATACAATTATATTCAAACCATATATCATATTTCATCATTCATCAAATCTGCACATTATATGTCTTGTGATAACAGTATGGTTGTAATTCTTCTCTCTCTCTAGGCTAATCAGTTTTTTGGAAAGAAGGGCCAACAACTTACACAGAGGTACTCATCATTATACTGGAGTGAGTAATTTTATTCAGTGCTTCCTTTTATACAGAAAGTATTGAATTCTCATTTGTAGCAGGATTTTTATATAATTACAATCAAATACCTAATATGTGTTTTGTGTAAAAGCTTACATGTGGAAGTTGTTTAAAATGGAGTGAAATCTTTTTTCTTGGTGGTTCCTCATTTATCAGCTTGGAGGCGCTGATTGTAACATAATACCTGTAAACAGCTCAACGATAAATTATATTTATTGATCACTCTGTTATCCTATTCCCATAGCTGTTAAAACTTCAGGACCGTGTGCTCAATAATGTAGTTATTTCTCTGCTTGGAGATGAAGACCCCAGAGTGAGGCATGTTGCTGCTGCCACTTTAGTAAGGTATTGGTTAAATTGAAGAATTATAATGAACTAATTTAATAATACTTGCAAAATCATTAATTGTGAGTGTAGAGGGTGTCTATGGCATATATAATGGAGTGAGAGAAACAAATATATACATAAACAGATAAATGCTCACTTTGGGACATAAATGTAAGGAACAGTGTGTCTGGAATGTGGAATTATTATAGTTATGGAGACTGTCAAACATGGCACATTTTGATATTGGAACAGGTCGTGTTTCTAAGACAAAACCTCCATAAAGAGCAATACAATGTGGGCAATTTAAAGCCATCATTAAAAATGCATTAAAATGATTGCATGTAATATTTGCTCTTCATTATGACTTCAGGATTATATGAACACATTTTTAATGCTTTAGAATTACACCATATCACAAAATTTGAATCAGAGTTCAAAAATTGGGAATTATTTTTGGCAGATTGTTTTGTCTTTTTGTAGACAAATGTAGTAACCTGTGAAAATGGAAGCCATTTAAAATCCTTGATAGATTACGTTTGGGGTTGATTGTTTTTACATTCCATAATGGAAGACTCTTGAAAACAACTGCTTGGGAAGCTAGTGATGATGTTACACAGGAAGATTATTCTCCGCTCAAGAAACTCCTAAGAAGGAAACTCATTTATTCTTAAAACTCAGTTTGTTGAAGGAGTGCTCAAGTAGTTGACTCATCTATTCATTTGCCTGTTTTCTTTTAACAGAGAACAGTATCTGAAATATGTTTTGGGACCCATCATACAAAATATAAAAATCACAATCCCCTGGCTGGTGAACAGAATAAGCTTTCTTTTGAAAGTTGCTGTTCAGTGTTTTCTTTCTTTTAACCACCCCCTTTCCCTCTTCTCCATCTGCTTTGCTCCTGGGAGAAGGACAGATTCCTATTACTTGAGCTTTGATCTCACTACTTAGGGAGCACTTTGGAAAGAGATTTGCAGGTTGCCCTCTGCTAAAATCAGTGTGAAAGTGAAAAAAATAGTTGAGAACCTATATTCAGATTCCCACTGAAAGTTTAAAATTGAAAACAGTTTTCTTTAGTGTTTGTTCTCGAAAAGGTTGTAACAATACACTGAAATTAATAATTTATACATCTCAAGAGAAACTAAAACTCAAGGAAATGAATGACCAAAGCTGTCATTGGGAAGAAGCTCCTTTGTGCCTCATAATTCAGGATGACTACAGTTGTGATGCTGATGGGATATGTTAGGGTTTGGAGAAATAATTCAAATGGATCTTTCATGGAATTATTCTATTGATCTCTCATATCACAATAATTGATATATGTATGGCTTACCCTTAACGATCAAGGTTTAAATTTGGATTACAGTATTATAATGTACATCAAAATCTAAAATATTTAAGGTTCACTATGTTGATAAGCCTTTTCAAGCAAAAATGTAGTGGTTACCTGTTGTGTAAATCCAAGTACATTTTGATTTTGAAGACGAGAAACTACATATGATCTAAATTGCATTATTTTATTTTTGAAAGCTACGTGATAACCTTCCTTTCTTTTTATTGCAGGCTTGTTCCAAAGTTATTTTATAATTGTGACCAAGGACAAGCTGATCCTGTTGTGGCAGTAGCAAGGGACCAAAGTAGTGTCTACCTAAAGCTGCTAATGCATGAAACCCAACCTGCTTCTCAGTTTGCAGTAAGCACTATAACCAGGTAAAATTATATTCGTTGGTTCTTTGATTTCTGTGTATTATTGTGTAGTTCCTTTCATTTTGTACACAGTAGCTTTGACCTCTTTAAGTTTATTGTACAAATGATTTCATCGCAAAGGATATTACCATGTGTGCAGGCAGTCCCGAAGTTACAAACACAATAGTTTCTGTATGTTTGTTCTTAAGCTGAATTTGTATGTAAGTCAGAAGAGATACTTTTTAAAGTTTAACTCCAGCCAAAGCTTTGGATAGCAAAGGGAAGGGTTAATACCCCTGTGGTGTTTATTTTTCTCTCTGCGCCCTTGTTCAGAAGATTTCACCTCACTTTCTGTCCCTGTGATTGGATTTTGAAAAATGTGGCTTATTGTGAAATCAAGGATTGGTGAGAATTCTTCAGTGGAGACACCTTTTCCCCATTGATAACTGATTCAGGAATGAATTTACCTTCCTAGGGGCAGATTTCTCTCTCTTTCTGTTGTATCACACCATTTGTAACTATGAGTAATTTGTAACTCAAGGACTGTCTGTATTCAAGGATAAGTCGAGGGTAGGTTTTGTGACCAACATTTCACACGACTATCACATGCTATATGAATATGTCAAGGATTCCAGAATACAGGAAATCTCACAGATGAAGGTCTCCCTTCTCTCTTGCCAGCTTGTGCAGATCCAGTAGGGCCTGGTTGAAAGGCATGTTGCATCAGGGCTCGCGGAAGTTCCCTGCTGGGAAATGGAGGGGAAAATGTGCTTTTTAACATTTTTATTGTGTAGAGTTTTTTTTCCATGTTCTTGATTACCTTTCAAAAATTAAAGATGTTTTGAGTTGCAGACTGAGGCTTGATAATAACTTATATAGTCTTTTACACATTCTGTCTATAACACAAAGAGAGAAGAGGTGAGGACAAAAATAAATGAACAGTCATTGATAGTACCTGTGTCACAGAATTAGATATGTGCTCCCATTTCCATTTTTGAAAAACATTATATGAAAAAGAGACTGAATAAGAAAAACTCCCCACCCCATTGTTTCACCATTGAAAATGGTGTTAACTACTGTCGCAATGACATATAAAGAAGAGCAAATCATGCTGCTCTCATCTATGAGCTACTGAAGCCCACCTGTGTTTTTGTCCTTCCCTGAGTAATTCTTCCTACTTTTCTAGGACTGCATTCATGAAACAGCATTCAAGGGCAAAATTGCACCTATATTTTTAATTTCTTTGGCTGCAAATATTTTTTAATTTTTATTTATTTACAGTATTTATATTCCACCCTTCTCACCCCACAGGGGACTCAGGGCGGATTACAGTGTACACATATATGGCAAACATTCAATGCCAAAGACACACAACAGATATAGACAGACAGTCAGAGTCTATTTAACTTTTCTGGCCACCAGGGAAGCTGTCACTTTCATTGTCCATCTGCGACACTGATGAAGTACTTTCCGCATTCCCCGCATGCTTTTTGCTGGAGTGCTTTGCTGGAGTCTTTTTTTATGACCTCGTAAATTAGTTAAATTAGCCTCCCTGCACATAGGTAGTACCTAATGTTCCTACCTGACAGATGCAACTGTCTTTCGGGTTGCAAAGGTCGACAACAAGCTACACAATTGATCAGAAGCTCACTCCGACCTGGGCTGGCTTCAAACTCGTGACCTTTTGGTCAGAAGTGATCTTAATGCAGCTGACACTCAGCCAGCTGCGCCACAGTCCCAATTTTGAGCTATTTTTAAAATTCAGATATTTGGATTAGTCTTTGGAGGTCTGCAGGGAGGAGAAACCCACATGTGAATCTTCCTCCAATGACTGCATAGATCTCATGGGGTACTCAATTGTCACTCCTTTTCTAGAATAAGATAACATTCTCTAGTGTCTGAACATAGGCAAAGCTCAAATTAGGAACTGGAAAATTCCAAATAATACATGTAAAGGTGAAGATACTGCATCACAAACTACATGCACCTTCCCACCTTCTGAATCTTAGAAAATATTGATTTTGTTCCTATGAAAGTTCATGTATGGATGTTTGCATTTGTTCTAGAACTTACAGAGGATTTAACATACTGCAAAGTCCAACAGATGTGACAGTGGAAAATAATCTTTCTAGAGTTATTTCAGCAGTTTCCCATGCCTTGACAACATCATCAACACGATCTCTAACAGTGAGTTTTCAAATGTATCAATGATTTAAGCTTTTCAAATGTATCAATTTTATATATACATTTACATCCCTCATATAATTCATATGTATCTCAGAGTCTACAATGAAAGCTAAAAGTTAAGAATGTTGTGCAATTTCCATGTTCTTCATATTCTTATTAGTAATGTGTTTTCTCTTTTGGGTTTTCAGTTTGGTTGCTCTGAAGCTTTATGCCTTCTGTCCACATCATTTCCAGTTTGTACCTGGAATGTAGGATGGCACTGTGGGTATGTTTCTTTCTCCTGTATACAAGATTTTAGCAATTTTTTAAAAGCAGGGTATCAAGAATAAGAATTTGTAGCCAGAAAATTCTCATTCTCTGTCATTGGGTAGTGAACTAAAGCTGAAGGTAATTCATCTGGCATTTGGAGAGTGTAACAGACTCAAGAGAGAAATATGTAATACATTCTAGTCTTTTAGGAAGAACCATTTTATCATCATTTTAATCTGCTAATATGAAAGCATAAAGTATGACAGAATTCTTTAATGCTTTTCAGTAGATTGCGGTTAGTGTGAAAGGATTATGCTAGTAGGAAGCCCATACCTGTGTTGTTGTTCTGAACGTAAGACAGCTTCACATGTTAGTCTCAAGGCACCGCATTGTTTAGCATTGTGCAGTAAGCAGGCAAGAGTGCCTATTCTGTGCAGTTTTTAAAATTTGAACGCAATAGTCACCCTCTCTAAATGTTAAAGAAAAAGGCTACTGGATATGTCATTTCTTAACAAGACTTATAGTGTGTTGTGTTGCCAGTTCTACCATTTCTTATGGCAATTTACTATTTATAATTCATCTTCCAGTTTTTACCTGCCAGGTTCTACAGAAGAGTCTCAGAAGAATAGTACCATTGGAATGGCAGGTTTGGTTCTCTCACTTCTTTCATCAGCTTGGCTCCCACTAGACCTGTCAGCCCATCAAGATGCCTTGATACTGGCTGGAAACTTGCTTGCAGGTAAGATAAAAGGCCCTCGGCAGTTTTTTATGTTCATTCCAGAGTTTTATCTTTCACTTGTTTCATGTTCCTTTATTTCTTCTTCTTGTAATATCTCATGTAGATCAGTTAACCTAAAGACTATTAAAAAATTATATTTATTGCTGACTTATAGCAGTGATATTATTAAATTAATGTATTGCACAAGAATCCCACTTAGATTTTAACATATTAATTTCAGCTCCTTTTAGAGAATTTTAGCTGTTAGAGTCCACATCCTTCATATTTGTGTTATTTAGGCCTGAGCAATGCATGGTTCTAAATGGTTCTAAAGTACTTACAAAACTAAAGTTCTGGTGGTGAAAATTTCAGAACTCTAACAAAACTTTCAAAATTTAATTATTATTTCATTGTTGGCGATTTTTATGACAGAACCAATTAGGAACTGCCATTTATAATGAAATTTTGAGAGTTTTGTTAGAGTTTTGAAATTTTCACCACCAGAACTTTAGTTTTGTAAGTACTTTAGAACCATTTAGAACCATGCATTGCCCAGGCCTACAATAGTATGGAAATGGTAATGTTTATATCCTGCTTTTCTCCCTCACGGAGCCCAAAGCGGCTTACAACATATTAAAATCATGTAAACAACAATCCAAATACATCGATATTAAGTATAAAACATCATAAAATAACAATTTAAAACAACAATAATATACATTGTGGCGTAATGTCAGATCATATTTTGGCCCTACTTTGTAGCATTCTTGTTAAAAGTCACCTGTAGTTTGTCAGCTCTTCTTTATTGATTTAGTGAACTTAAACAGCAAGCTTTAAAGGTTATTTTATTTTTTACTGTATTTGTGTAGGCTTGTTGTACCTACAAGGTTTAAATCTTCAGTTCAAGGATTACATCTCCATATGTTTTATTAAAAAATACAGAATTGGTTGGACTTGGTTTGTAACTTCGTTTTGGTGTGATTTCAGCTAGTGCTTCAAAATCTTTGAAAACCCCCTGGACTAATGAGGATGACGCTAATGTTGGTGCTACTAAGCAGGAAGAGCCATGGCCAGCTCTAGCAGACAGAACTATAATTGTTTTGATAGAGCAGATGTTCTCCCATTTGCTGAAGATCATTAATATTTGTGCTCATGTGCTGGATGATGTTGTTCCTGGCCCAACAATAAAGGTATTTTTGTTATATTGCTAACAGTATTTTAAGGCCATTGGTGGCATAAATGTTTTTAGAACCAACTGAAATATTAAGAAGTATCATCCTTCACAGACAAAAGACAGTTCATTTCCAGACACAATTCAAAGTGCTGGTTTAAAGCCTTAATGCAGCAAACATTTCTCATTGGGGACACCCTTTTTAGACCTGCATCATTTTGCGACACAGTAATTCAGTTTTGCTAGCAAACCAGAGGTTAAACCAACCCCTTATAAGAGATATGGACACATACACAAATTGTAATAATGAAATGAATGGGGACACAATGTATCTCATGAAAATCTTTCATTTATATATTTAAAATATATGACTTATAACATAATAACATACATTTCCAAGATTTTTGTGATTCATAAATAACAGTAAGTCAATACTTGAAAGAATAAAAAAAACTGTATAACACTAATAAAATTGCTTGCCATTTTAATAACATGTATGAGGTTAATGATGTCAACACAACTTTTGAATATTTTGTGGAAAATTAGATAAAGATGCTTACATTTTGTCATGAAGCATTTTTTAGCTTCCACATTTCAGTAGTGTTGTTTGTTTCACATAGATTGAAGGGTTTCTCATTACATTCATGCAACACACCTACACATTGCAGCCAACACACTAATATGTTGCAATACTCAGTTGCAAAGCTCTGCCCTAATGGTTTGAATCCAGACCATCTGGAAAACTGCAAAAGCAGAGTTTTAAGATCTGTATGGTATATTTTTCTACTAATCCCATTCCCTTCATAGGCATGTCTAATGAGAACCTTTTACTGATAAGTTTTAATGAATGTTACTTTGAATAGTTTTTAAACACCTGACTTGGATGCTAGAATTTACTTTTTCCCCATTTTCTGTTATGCTAAAATTGGAAGTATTGCTTGTGTATACTCTGGTTGTAATGTTGGCAAGATTCCTGATTATTTACTATTTTTGAAGCATTTTGTTACTGTGGATTGTTTATTGCATTTAGAATATGGCTGATATTTTTCTTTACACATGAGAACTTCTTTTTAAGGCAACGTTACCATCTCTGACAAATCCACCTTCTTTGAGTCCATTGAAAGGACGCAAAGGAAAAGAGAAAGAGATTGCCGAACAAACCTCTGTGCCAATGAGCCCCAAAAAGACAAGTGAAAACAGCCCAGGTAGGAAGGATACAGCTGTTCATTTGCTCAATGAAATTTAATTATTTTTTTTCATTCAAACCTTCAGTAAATTAGAATTTCAAGAAAACTTGTTCTCCAGAACCAATGAAATTCCACCATTATGACCATTGTTCTCATCTGCATACTTGACCATCCTCAGGATTGTGAGCTTAGAGATTTGACAGCCATAGCATAGCTGTCATAGCATAGAAGGGTCAGGTGCTTGTAGGGTATTTTTAGTCTCTGGAAATAACATTTTTCGTTTGATGTTGGTCCCTATGCGAACAGGGGGAAAGCAACATGCACGAAACATATGAAGTTGGCAGTGATGTGAGGAGGAGTGAAAATAATGCAACCTGCCCTGAAAAATGCAAGCAAAAAAGAACTGATGAGAGGAGCTAGGAATTTAGTCTTAAAAGCATCAGCTGAGAAGCATTGTGATTCTTTGCTTAGCTTGATGAGCAGGAGGAGTTAAACTATTCATGGATGGTTTCTTCTCTGCCACAGAGAATAATCAGCAAAACAGACTAATACTAGCCACAAATAGACTATGGTTCCCTTCCTAGTTTTCTCATATGCTAGCAGAAGCAGAATAGCTGCATTTTGCTATGTAGCGTCTGAACAGAAAACTTACTTAACATTCAGCTGCATAGACTGTGTAGTTCAGGGGCCCTCAGACCTTTTAAACAGAGGCCCAGTTCACAATCCCATAGACTGTTGGGGGGACAGATTATAGTTTGAAAATAAATGAATGAATTCCTATGCACACTGCACATTTTAAACCTGCTTTATTGTTCTATGTGTTTTATTTGCTTATTAGTTTTGATTATTTTTATAGTTTGATGGAGTATGTTTTTATTATGTTAATATGTGGCATTGAATTTTTGCTGGAGTCTGTAAGCCGCTTTGAGTCCTCTGCGGGGTGAGAAAGGCGGGGTATAAATGAAGTAAATAATGAAGTAAATAAATTTGTCTTATTCTTCGTGTCCTCCGTAAAATGCGCACCTATGGGTCTTCCTGTGCGCCTGCGCAGCAATCCGGACATTCTAGAGATTTAATGAATATTTAAATGATTTTTTAAATGCAATATACGCCCCGCCCATCCCCCGCCCCCCTGGTATAAAGGGCCGGAGGCGTGGCTTGGCCGGTAGTTCTTTTTTCCACGCCAAACTAGCAGCATCTAAGGACTTTCTCTCTTCCACTACTGGACTTTGGATTTGCTATTTCGACTACCTACCTTCTCCAATCCTGACCACGGACCGACTGACGATTCTTCCAGACAGGCTAGAATGTCTTCCCTCTATTTTAAAAATTGCTCAGCTTGCGGAGTTAACCTCCCAGAAGCTGATAGGCATTCTAGATGCCTCCTTTGCTTAGGAGAGTCTCACAACTTACAAACCTGCGAGATATGCCTGAGCTTCACCACCAGAGCTCGGAAAGGCAGAGAAGCGAGGCTAAAAGCCCTCTTATATGAGCGCGCTTTAGCTCCCCAGCAGGTTCCCGCCCCCAAACAATCCTCCCCGTTACAACTCTCCTCTCAGCCTCCCTCCCCACGTGCTGGGGATAGGCGTGACTCTCCCTCGGCGAGCGCTTCCCCAGCTGAGCCGCCGAAAAAGAAACAAAAAACTTCCAAACAGACCGCGAGGTCTAAATCTAAGGAGAAGCCAAATAAACAAAAAAAGGGACGGCAACTCACTGGCGATGAGCCCTTGAGCCCTCCCACGCTGGAACCGGCTCTCCAAATTCACGGCTCCACGCTCCAACTTCAGGAGCCGCTGCCTTCCCTGCTTGAGATGGAGGATCCCTGTCGCCTCCCCCCACTTGAGCTTCTGGATCCACACAGTATGCTGGAACCGCGCTCCGCAGTTGATCCCTCAATCTCTCCCCCTCCTCTTCCTCCTTCTCAGTCCCCCCCACCTCCTTCCCCAGAACCGCTGGAATCCCCGGTACCGCGGGAGACTCCGCCCCCCGCGCAACCCAGGCCTCTGGCGCAGCCCGCCCGACGCCGCCCCCGCTCTCCCTCTCCCCAACCTGAAGACTATCCATCTCCTTCCCCTCACCCTAAAAGGACTCGCTCTTTTTCCCCAGACCAATACTACCCTTACCAAGATTTCCCTTACCATCTCTACCCTCCTCCTCCACCTTACCCTATGTACCCTTATTTCTACCCTCCTCCCCCTGAACATGCTAGAGGATTCAATGCCCCCCACCCACCCGATCCCAGGTACCCGCAACCACCGCGTGCTCCACCCACTGCTACACTCTCTCAGCCTCCTCAAGAACATATTGATCCAAATCCCCAACCACCCACCTTGGATCCAACTCCTCTGCCTCAAACAGACTCAGAAACCATTGACCTAGAATCTACTGATGATACTCCCATTCCTCAAGACCCCCATCCAGACCCTGACCCATCTCCTCAACAATTAGAGGACTTCAAAAAATTCTCAGCCCTCTTAATTCGACTCTCCAGAGCCCTCAATCTCTCTACTCCTGAGCCAACAGATACAGTTTCAGACCCCTGTTTTACATCAGTTGAACAACAAGCACCAGCATCCAGTGTGTTGCCAACCCTACCATACTTACTTAAAATCCTTAAAAATACAGGAGTGGCCCCAGCCATGGTTCCAGCAACTCCTAAAAGGGCAGAAAACTTGTACCGTATTGATCTTTCAATAGCCTCATGGCTTTCCAAAATGCCAAAAGCAAACTCTGTAGTAACTGATGCTCAACCTAAACCGGTACAAAGAAACCAATCTTCCCCCTCTGACAAAGAAGGGAGAAAATTGGACGCCATGGCAAGAAAATTTTATTCCTCAGCGTGCCTTTTCGCACGGATGGCTCATTATGGAGTTTACATGAGTGTCTATCAGACGCACTTATGGAACAAAATTTCCCCTTATTTGGATCTCTTGCCTCCATCAGACCAACCTTTGGCTAAAGCATTTAAACAGGAAGCTTTGCTCCTATCACGTCTCCAAAAAGACGTAGCAAAAAATACAGCTGACGCCTCAGGCAAGCTTATAGCAGGCTCAGTAGCTTTACGCAGACATGCGTGGCTCAGGGCTGCCATCCTTTCACAGTCCCAGAGAACCCTTATTGAGGACCTCCCTATGGATGAAGCGGGATTGTTTAATCCCGAAACGGACTCACAGCTGGAACACTCTCACAAGATGAAACAAACAGTCTATAAGTATGACCAACAGCCTTATACTTACCAGCGTCAACGTTGGGGCCCTTACTACTATCGCCCCCAGTACTACAATAGACCCTTCAACACCTCCTACTATAGAGGACGACAGAGACCATATGCTTCTTCTACAACTCCAAGACGCCCCCAACTTCCCTCTAGAGGTCAGTACCATGGTACCAGACCCTCAAACAACAACAAACGCCGCTTTTAGCACGACCTCCCCTTCCACCCCTCCCCCCCTCACCACCATTCAGCATCTCACTTATTTAGACAGACTTCATCACTTTTTGCCAGCTTGGGAATCTATCACTACAGACACCTGGGTGCTAGATATCATCGACAGGGGATACGCAATAGAATTTGACACCTACCCCCCAGTAGGACATGTCCTCCTCACCGACCCTTCCCTCACCATTTGGGAAGAAGTAAACTCTCTACTCCACAAGGGAGCCATTTCCCCTACCCTTTGCCAAGAAGCTAGCTCCTGCTTCTTCTCCCGCTACTTTTTGATAGACAAAAGGGATGGGGGCCTACGCCCCATTCTTGATCTCCGTAAACTTAACACTTTCATCACTCCACGCAAATTCCGCATGGTCACTCTCCCTAACATACTCCCTTTCATCCCTAAGGGGGCATGGCTGGCAACGGTTGACTTGAAAGATGGCTACTTCTACATCTCAATTAGACAGTCACATCGTAGATTCCTTACCTTTGCAATACAACACAAATTCTTCTCGTTTACTTCCCTCCCTTTTGGCCTATCCACAGCCCCAAGGGTGTTTACGAAATGTATGGCGGTCATAGCCGCACATCTCCGCCAACAAGGCATAATGGTCTTTCCGTACCTGGATGACTGGTTATTTTGTTCTTCTTCCAAATCCCAGTTGAATAACGACACTCATTACACCTTATCTCTTTTACAGGACCTCGGTCTGGTCATAAACCAGGAAAAATCTCTCCTTCAACCCACACAACGGATCCAATTCATAGGAGCCATCATAGACTCTACACTCCAAAGAGCCTTCCTTCCAGAAGACCGGTTCCTAAACCTCCAACGAGCCATTTCCAACCTTCAGCGGTCCCAACAAGCCTCAGCCTGGGCTATCCAATCTATCCTTGGCCACATCTCTTCTACCACAAACGTCACACCTCATGCCCGTCTCAAGATGAGACCCCTCCAAAACTGGTTCATCAAGTCTTTCGACCCCCTCCATGACTCTCAGTCGCGGATCCTATACCCACCCCCCAATGTCCTTCAATCCCTCTCATGGTGGACAAATCGACACAATGTACAATTGGGAATGCCATTCCATCAACCCCATCCCTCCATGTCCCTAACGACAGACGCCTCCAACACGGGTTGGGGCGCACACCTCAAGGGCTTCAGAGTCAGCGGCCATTGGTCCCACCAGGACCGCCGCTTTCACATCAATGCCCTCGAGTTAATGGCGGTAGAGAAAGCCCTCCGGGCCTTTGTCCGCATCATATCCAACCACATGATTCAAATTGTGACAGACAACACAGCAGTCAAATTTTACATCAACAAACAAGGGGGAACACGCTCACAAACACTCCTCACAATTTCAACGCGCATATGGGAGTGGTGCATTCAGAGGAATATTCTCCTCTCAGCCATACACCTCCCAGGACAAGAAAACACTCTGGCCGACTCCCTCAGCAGGACGGCAAAAAACAACCACGAGTGGCACCTCCACTCAAGCCAATTCAACTTCATCACATGCAAATGGGGCATGCCCAGAATAGACCTCTTTGCGTCACCTCTAAACAACCAGTGCCCACTCTATTGCGCGAGACTACACCCTCACGCATCCCAAGGTTGTCTCGGAGACGCGTTCCTTTTCCAGTGGTCCCCAGGCCTCCTATACATCTTCCCACCCCTTCCACTAATCTCCCCAGTCATAGCCAAAATAATTCAGGACAAGTCAGATTGTATCCTGATCACACCTTGGTGGCCCAGACAACACTGGTTTGCCCCTCTACTTCAAATCTCCAACAAGGAGTTCCTCCACCTCAAGCAGACCCCAGACCTCCTCACTATAGAGAACGGTCTAGTGCTCCACCCAGACCTCCAATCCCTTCGCCTGACGGCATGGAGGATCAGACCACATTAAATCTATCTGAAGAGGTATCTCGTATACTTCTGGCAGCCCACAAACCGGCTACCAAAAAATCCTATGCCTATAAGTGGTCCCTGTTTAAGGCATTTACTGAATCAGCTGGATGCGATCCGTATTCAGCCCCTGTACCGGTTATACTAGACTTCCTGGTACACCTCTCCAACAAATGCTCTTCCCTATCTTCGGTTAAGTGTTACTTAGCAGCACTCTCCTCATACAGGAGACAAAAGGGCTTGCCGTCCCTTTTTCAGAATCACTTTATTCAGTTGTTTCTTAAAGGTTATAAACATACCCACCCCCCCTCCTCCCTCCCCTCCCCCCAGTGGAGCCTGGAATTAGTGCTATCTCAATTATCAAAACCGCCATTTGAGCCCATGGCCTCTAATGATATCTCCCACCTCTCGTGGAAGACGGCTTTCTTGGTGGCCGTCACTTCTGCTAGAAGAGTCAGTGAGTTCACGGCCCTTCGGTCGGACCCACCTTATATTAGATTCCATGACGATAAAGTTGTCCTCCGGACAGACGTTACCTTCCTCCCTAAGGTAGTTTCTCACTTCCATATGTCTCAAGACATCATCCTCCCGGCCTTTTTTCCTAACCCAACGTCTCAGTTGGAAATCGCTCTTCACTCCCTGGATGTTAAAAGGGCCCTCTCCTTTTATCTACATAGGACTGCTTCCTATAGGAAATCGCCCAAGCTCTTTTTTAAATATAGGAAAGACGTTCTGGGCCACCCTGTCACTTCTCAAGGGCTGTCCTCATGGATTGTCTCGGCGATCCACCTTGCTTACCAGTTGGCGGGAAAACAACCTCCACCTCATCTGGTGGCTCATTCGACTCGCTCAGTTTCCACCTCCCAAGCCTTCTTACGAGGAGTGTCTTTGGAACAGATCTGCAGAGCAGCAACATGGTCCACGCCATCGACGTTTGCTTCTCACTGCAAGCTGGACACACTGTCAAAGCAAGATGCCACTTTTGGCAGAGCTGTTCTTTTCTCCTGTGTGGCATGACCCACCTCCAGGTCAGTAGCTTGCTATTCACCCATAGGTGCGCATTTTACGGAGGACACGAAGAATAAATAAAGGTTGCTTACCTGTAACCGTATTTCTTCGAGTGTCCATCCGTAAAATTCGCACAACCTGCCCGTCCTCCCCACAGTCATGCCCCATATAGCTGCTATTTAGCGCTCGGGAACTACCGGCCAAGCCACGCCTCCGGCCCTTTATACCAGGGGTGCGGGGGATGGGCGGGGCGTATATTGCATTTAAAAAATCATTTAAATATTCATTAAATCTCTAGAATGTCCGGATTGCTGCGCAGGCGCACAGGAAGACCCATAGGTGCGAATTTTACGGATGGACACTCGAAGAAATACGGTTACAGGTAAGCAACCTTTATTTATTTGAAGTGTAAAAACATGAAAGAATACAATATTGGAAATGAAGAACAATTTTAACCAACATAAACTTACCAGTATTTCAGTTGGAAGTGTGGGCCTGCTTTTGGTTGATGAGATAGTTAATTTGAATTATTGTCATGAATCTTCAAGTCGTTTCAGACTCTATCACATTTTCCTGTCAAGATTACCCAACCTCTCCTGAACAAAATTTACCAAGAAAACCATGTGAAAACCGATGGTCACATATGGTTGCCATTGGTTGGTAATGACTTAAAGGCACACAACAACGAATTAGATCTAGAGAGGAATAGGTAACGTTTTTTAAAAAATAGCTGTAAGAGATTAACTATGTTAACATATCATATTTCTGCCTTTTTAAGCCCCTAGGCAAACTGATGCTTCAGGTCCTGCTCCAGCAAGTAAATCATCATCACTGGGCAACTTCTATCACCTTCCTTCGTATCTGAAGCTGTATGATGTTTTGAAAGCTACCCATGCCAACTATAAGGTATTTTTCATTCTATTTTTTGCTCAAAATTTGACCCTCAATCCAGTTGGTAGTCCCAGCTAGAGCAGGGGCTCTTATCATTTTTGTTCTACAAAACTCTTTGTCAGTCAGGTGAAAACCATAGATTCCTTCTCAGAATGTAGTAGCAGATAGTTCCCATCATGTCATAAGGCCATCTCTGCCATCCTTACTAATGTTTTTTTCAGGTAGTTATCCACTGCACCAAGATATTTGTTTATTTGTTTATTTATATATTTACGACAAAAATGATACTTGTTGTGGTGGGTCTAAGTGTTTGTAAAATGCACATTATTTTGTATACTGGTTATATTAAATGTTAATGTAAGTGTAAAAACAAATAAAATTATTTTAAAAATAAAACAGAAATATGATATTTTGAAATGAGGGAAACGAAAAACTGAATTCTACTTAAAACACAGTGTTTCCAAAATGAATTATAAAATGCAACAATAATAGCTGTAGTAGCAGCACAGAACAAAAGTTGTATGTTAACACAGTTCTCCCAGAATCAGTAATCATGTCTTAGAAGGGATTCTGATATGAAGATGCTTTCAGAGCCCTTTACAAACTTTTGGATTGAAACACACAAAGGTCTGGAATGCTTTGTGGATGGGTTTACAGATTAGGTTTGGCTATCAAGCCACCTGTAATAGTGCCCATCATACTTGTATCTGAAATATACAAGAGATATATGTATTATCTATAGATCCCAGATCAACACCAAGTATGTACAATTTCCCCCTTTCACTTTCTTAACAATTTTTAGGGAGTATTTCTTTTAATATTTTTCCAAAGGGTATGGTAGGGATATGGAGAAGGGTAGAAGTGTTAAGATTAATGTTGGTAAATTAATAAATCTTAACAAATATCTAATAAATCATCAAGAGAGAGGAGAATCGTATGGAGGGCAAGGGAAAACATTATATAACCATTTACTGTATCACATCCAGTTTTTAAATCTCTGTTACCCTAACATCAATGACTTAAACACTAACCTCCCCCCCCCCCCCCCCCAAAGTATATACTATTGATGATCTTCCAGGGCATATACTGATTATAATTGATTATTTATTGGTTTGCATTGTGTAACAACATGAAACCAAACTGACATGATACATGAGCCTTAACAATATAACAACAACAACAACTTTATTCTTATGTCCTGCCACCATCTCCCCGAAGGGACTCGGTGTGGCTTACAGATGGAACAAAGTGCCTCAAAACAAACATAAAAATGAAGCACAATATAAAATACAATAAAATAAAACACATACATATATAAAAACATCAACTCAGATGTAGTAAAACTGAGGACATCAGCCAATGGTGGTAACCTGCTGTAAACATGTCCAAGCTGTAAACAATAGTAATGGAATAAGTACAACTGCAGCAATGGAGTGAGGGCATGAGATAAACTGCAAGGATGTGCAACTACTGCGCATAACAACTAGTGCCTTTATTCTTATATGTTTGCATATGCTTACATGCACCACACACACTATACCTGAGCATATTGTATTTGAAGGTTAGAGTGCAATGGAGCCTATATAAAAAGAAAACTGATGGTGTCTCTCCCCCATTACAAGATGTTCTAACATTGGTGTCTGTTAGAAGACAGCTAGTGGGTGTCCAAGTACTAGCATCATAGTAGAGGATCTTGTACTACTTTAGGGAGCCCAGACTTTCCTCATTTATAGTAGATATGACAAGTTAAAATTATTTGTGAAATTTCTCTTGGGCTTATCCATATCTTTGGAAAGAGTTTTTATACTTGTAGGCATTGAATAACATAGTTTGATAGCAATTGGATAAGTCAACCCTGGTAGATTTTTATGATTATTATTCATAGGTTTTCCTAATGGTGAAAGAGTCTTCCCAGGTCTGGATCTTGAAATCCTGTACCTCATTACTTCTTGGGCATGTGGTTTCCAAGTTCCCTTAGATGCCACTTTCCCTCTCCTCTATCTTATCTGCAATTCCTTTAATAGCGTCAAATACAAGGAAATTAAGCAAAGATTTTTCATACTGTTCCATCTGTTTAATTTCTTTGTAGCAGGTTGATTTTTGATAGTATGCTAGCAGTGCAGTCATATATATGTCTACTTTGAAATAAGTATTTCAGTTTAAATTACTCTCATGTGATAGGGCATAAGATTTACAGCCTGACGTACTGTTTCATTGGCTTGATTATTCTGGTTATAGTTTCAACATTTAATTATTTCTTTGTTTCTGGATAAGGTTACACTGGATCTTCAGAACAGCAGTGAAAAGTTTGGTGCATTCCTGAGATCTGCTTTGGATGTTCTGTCTCAGATATTAGAACTTGCAACTCTTCAGGACATTGGAAAAGTGGGTTGTTAATAATGCCTCTAAATGTCTTTAAAATCAATGAGAGAAATTAGTATTAAGATATCATGTAAGTGTAGTGCTAATTTTAGTTTTGCTAATTTCGGAGTCTTCCTAGATTTTTGGTATGTTATAAAAGATTTAGACTTCTGTCCTGAGCAGTACCTAAGAGCTTCTGCTCAACAACACCTTCCTGCCTTTGGAAATGGCTAGGAATTGCACATTATGCCTTTATTGGGAAATAAATTATTGGGTAATATTTTTTGTCAGAATTCAGTTGTGTTGTAAAGTCATTTCACACTAATTTTGATTGGAGCAAAGTATTTGTAAACTGCTTTCCATTACTTCTGTCCAAAGGGGCCACTTGGTAAGCTTGCACTTGTGACTTAACTCACCTTCCTTCTAGCAGCTGTGTGCTTCATGACAAATAAACATTGACACTTGGGAGAACAGTTGTATTAGTAATTACTGTTAGATGACTCAATTTTTTTTGTGTCAGGAGCAACTTGAGGAACTGCAAGTCGCTTCTGGTGTGAGAGAATTGGCCATCTGCAATGACATTGCCCAGGGGATGCTGGATGTTTTTGTTTTACCATCCTTGTGGGAGGCTTCTCTCATGTCCCTGCATGGGGAGCCAGAGTTGACAGAGGGAGCTCATCCGCTCTCTCCTTGGATTCGAACCTGAGACCTATCGGTCTTCAGTCCTGTGACAGAAGGGTTTAACCCATTGCGCCACCGGAGGTTCCTAGGTGACTCAATGTGTAGATAAAATAAAGAAAACACTGCTATATCTATTTGGAGTAGACTTATAGTTTTTGAAAGTGTTTCATTCTGCTTTAGTGGCTTAAGCTTTAATATATAACTGTAAAGCCACAGTGGAAAGCAGCTAAAAGCAGGAAATGCTTGCTTTAAAAACATTTCCTGCTGAAAGATGCCCGTGCAAAACAGACTCAGCAGTGCAGGCCACTGTTCTTCCTGGGAGACTAAATTGTTCCCTACATCTTTCGAAGTACCCCATATTTGTTTAAAAGCAATCTTTATATGTGTAATCACTTTATTTTTCATGAGATACACAGTAAGATATACAGTAATTTTATAAATTCTTATATTAATAAACCCTCTGCTAGTTCTGCCCATATTACCATTGTGATATCTGACATATTATGATTGTGGAAGATTTGTATAACAACGTATTCATAACAAACGTTTGACTCAGTGACCACTTGCAGCTAAATGACACTTATATATCTGTTTCTAGTACGTTGAAGAAATTTTGGGTTATCTGAAATCCTGTTTCAGCAGAGAACCAATGATGGCCACTTTGTGTGTACAGCAGGTAACAAGAGTGTGTTGTTGATTTTCCTTTGTCCTTGCATTTGTTTATTTTATTGTAGTATAGGCAATAGGACATTTTTGTTCTCTGTATCCTTTACTCATTACAACAGTACTTCTACAGGTTTTTCTGTTGTGTTCCAGTAGAGAGAGAGAAATGGGGAATAATAATAATAATAATAATAATAATAATAATAATAATAATAAATGGCCTAAGCCCCTTTCTTTCTTCTCTCCTTCACTCAAGCAGATTATAAAGCAATCTGTTCTTGTGGTTTAGTCAACAAAAGTTAATATTTGTGGCTTTTATGTTGAACAAAAAGTTATGAAATTATACAAACACATCCTGTTCTTTGTTTACATTAATAATTAAAAATACTAAGTGATATCAATGACATATTTATCATTTCGATTCATGGAAGAGAATAATTCAAGGCCTTTTATTAGAATTTCAACAAATCCCACTGCCTATCAATCTTAAGTTTGGAACAATTCACACAATTTCAGTTTGTTTGACACCGCTGTTCAGCTACACTGTAGACATCTAGACACCACACTATATGGCAAACCCACTGACAGCTATATTTATTTACATATATTCAGCTTCCATCCTGAATGCATTACCAAATCTTTTACTGCTAGTCTCTGATACAATATAATGCCAAGTGTTTAAACTTTGTGTTTTTTAACTACATTACAATTGTACCCTTGGTTTGCTTCGGATATGATAAATATTTCCTTAGACTTACGTGACATAAATGCATATACTCCCTTCACTATTACTTTCACACTACTGCGTGTAGTCTAAAAGAAGAAACTTGTTAATAGAAGAAATTTGTCAAGTAGACAGTCACCTTGTGGATGGATTGAATAATTGCTTATCATTTCTGAAAATATGAATCAGCGTTGCTAATTTGTGTGAATTTGCCTGATTTCAAAATTTCTTTTCTATCTTTCCTTAGTTGTTGAAGACATTGTTTGGCACAAACCTGGCTTCACAGTATGATTGCTTGTCTTCAAACCCAAGTAAATCTCAAGGCAAAGCCCAACGCCTTGGTTCGTCAAACTTGAGGCCTGGGCTTTATCATTATTGCTTCATGGCTCCTTATACACATTTCACTCAAGCACTTGCTGATGCCAGTTTAAGGAATATGATGCAGGCTGAACAGGAACATGATACTTCTGGGTAGGAATAACCTTTTTTTCATTGGTTTGAATAGCCCAAAAATAATCAAAATGATTTTATTTCTTACCTGTCTCTCCTTGTGGCGCATGGTGGGTTACAGAATAATCAGGATGTGTGGATGAAAGGCGCTAAGGTTTAGTAGAAAGAGGGAGATGGAGAGAATCAGAGTTAAACAGAAACAAATTAAATTCAGGTTATCTTAAAGGAGTTAGCATGGTGTAATGATTTGAACATTGAACTATGCCTTTGGGAACCAGGTTTCGAATCCTCTCTCAATCATGGAAACTCACTGGGTAACCTTGGCCGAGTCACAGTCTCCGCCCCATAAAAACCTATGATTGTTCACCTTAAGGTCACCACATGTCACATATGAAGACACACAGCAACAACAATGTATCTACATATTTAATTATATTAAATACTGTTACTTTATTAGTACATGTAAGATATTCTGTTTGCACTCTGAACACGGTACTTACTCACAACTGGATAGAAGTGAGTCATTGACCCCAATGTATTTTGGTACATCTTTCATTCCAGTAGTCAGATTTTTCAAATTTTAGAGTATTTAAGCAATCTTTTTTTTTTTTGCATGAATGCCTATTAAGATGGCTGAGACTGAACCTAAATCCAGATGTATTTGCTCACAGATCCTCAAGCTTCTATAGATATTATCAGATAAGCAGGCACTTGGTAACGTGCAATAATTGTTTTTGTTTTTAGATGGTTTGATATATTGCAGAAGGTTTCTTCCCAGCTTAAAACAGGCATGACAAGTGCAGTGAAAAATCGTGCTGACAAGGTATAAACAACATATACACTATTTAAATTGTTGCTTGCTGTATGTTATTAAAATGTGGTAAATTAAAAAAACACCCTACAGCGCACCTGTCTGGAATTTTATCTTCTGTTTTCTAACAGCACAAGATCATTTCTGGTATAAATATGCCCTCAGTTTGTCAATGCCCATCTAATGTTGTCTAAGTGCTTCTAAATCCCTTCAATCCAAAGCCCAGAAAACTGGCAGATAGCTCTCCAACATCTTTTTGAAGATGTCCAGAGGGAGACTCCATTAGATCTTTAATTTTAATGCATGGTAGCGGTCAGATTTTCTATTACATTGTAAATGTAATAGATGAGATTTTATTATGCTTTTAAGTAATTTTTATTGTTTTAATTTATTTACCTTAGTTGTTATTTTAAGTTATATTGATGTTGTTGTATTATTGGTTTGAGTTGTTTGTGTGTTCTCATTAAAGGCAATGAATGTTTGCCACTTTTTGTTTGTAGAAACCACCTTGAGTCCCCTTGGAGAGATAGGGCATGCTATTAATAATAATAATAATCATCATCATCATCATCATCATCATCATCATCATCATCATCACAAAAATACTGTGGAACTTTCGAATCCAGACTGACAAAGTTTTGGAACACAATATACCAGACATCACGACTGTGGAAAAGAAAAAGTTTGGATTATTGATGTCGCCATACCAGGTGACAGCCAAATTGACGGAATATGACAGGAAAAACTCAGCCATTATCAAGACCTCAAAATCAAACTGCAAAGGCTCTGGCATAAACCATTACAGGTGGTCCCAATGGTCATTGGCACACTAGGTGCCATGCCAAAACATCTCAGCCGACATTTGTAAACAATAAACATTGACAAAATCACGATCTGTCAACTACAAAAGGCCATCTTACTTGGATCTGCGCACATCATTCAAAAATACATCACACAGTCTTAGACGCTTGAGAAGCGTTTGACTTGTGATTCTGTGATATGAAATCCAGCATATAGATCTCGTTTGCTGTCACATACTGTGATTATTATTATTATTATTATTATTATTATTATTAAAGCAATTTATTTCCAACCATTAGGTCTGTCCCTGTCTTCTGGGACAGCAGATAAACTACCTGCCCTTTACTCTATGTAACAGCGTTGAGATACTGAGAGAATGCAACAACCTGTTCCAACTTGTGTATATCCAGCTTAAAATGATAAAGCCTGATCAATTAAGGATATAATGGGACTGCCTCTTTCTTCGACTTGGGAAATATGCAACATGCTTCAGTTAGTCAGATGTGAAACATTACATCATTTAAGAAGGAATTGGGCATTTATACAGCTTCCATAGCTCAGTCTGCTTTTGTTCTGCCTTTTGTCAACTCACCACAAATAAAACAATATTGGGCAGCGCAATATTATCCCAATCAAGTCAATGATGATGATGATGGTGTTGGTGGTGGTGGTGGTGGTGTGGTCACACTCCTCCCGCCCCCATAAATGAGCAGTTTCACTTTCAAAACAAAATCCTAATAAATTGATGCATTTCCTTTCTCATAGAATATTATTCATAATCATATTCGTTTGTTTGAGCCCCTGGTCATCAAAGCTTTAAAGCAATATACTACAACAACATCAGTACAACTGCAGAGGCAAGTTTTAGATCTTCTTGCCCAACTCGTTCAACTGCGGGTCAACTATTGTCTTCTAGACTCTGATCAGGTGAGTCCTTTAGTTTTCTTTTCTACTTTGTTGGATTTCTTGCCAGCAGCCCTGTATGTTGAGGCCAACTTTCCTTTGGAATTTTGTGATAAAAGCTTCCCAGTTTGGCTTGAGAGAGATTAGGATAGCTCCACCCTTTTGTGGGTATCAATGCCCAGAAAGCATTTTCCTGGAAAATTTTGGGATATAGGCATCAAATTCATGGGATTTTAAAAAATATTTAAACAAAAAGACTTCCTATTTGGCTAACTGCTCTTGAAGTCTATTCCTGCTCTGCAAGCATGTAGCCGGGGTGGGGTGGGGGGGTGGGCTTGAGTGGCTTCATCCCCCCCCCCCCCGAAATTCTCAGGGTGGTCCGCGAGAAGGCCTTGCTGATACATTATTTATGAACTGTTATGTTTATTCATATAATGGTCTGATCACCATGCTCAATATATCCCATATGCATGGGGGTATTGGGATAATGATACAAAAGGTTTGCTAGGGTAGATCCTCGCCCCTCCCCGAATCAAACTCCCCCCCCCCCCCCCGAATCAAAATCCTACTCACGGGCCTACGGGCCTGCTGCTCTGGATTGTGTTTCTAGTTCTAACAGATATCCTATTTTATTCTCTGGGTTGTTCTCCCAGTACTGTCAGTGCCCATTAAGCTCTTTAGAGTTCAGTTACAGATTATTTGAAAGATCATATTCTTTGTAACAAACCAGCCTATGTTTTGAGATCTGCTGGGAAGGCAGTTTTCCCCCTGTCCCGTCACATTTACAGAAACATCCAGTGGGAACATGGGAGAGGGCCTTCTTAATGGATGGATGTTCCCAGTTTCTGGAACTCCTTTTCTGGAGGGATTAGAATAGCATTCTCTCTATTCTCTTTCAGCAAACAGGTGGAACTATTTTTGTTTTGTTTGTGGATTGATAGGACCAGCCTTATCCAGTATTCAGGATTTTCTATATGGTTAACACTTGCATTTTATTAATTTTTGTACAGAAGTGGTTATAATAATATGCTTATAACTGTATTTATGTTTGAATTGGTTGCCCTAAGGCTGGAGCGGCCTAGCTGTGAGAAATGTGTTACCATGGAAACGAGGCAGAAGAGGAGGTGGGAGGAGCTTAGAGAGGGAAGGTTTTAAAAAGTGACAGTTAGAGTCAGTCAGGGAAGAAAGACTCTGAGAGAGCAGCAGAGTCAGGTTTTTAGACTCTGAGGAGTGAAGAGGTGAAGAGTCAGGTTTTAGTGTTCGTGAATAGTAGAGATTTCTTCAGCGGGGAAGCTGAAGGGAAAAACCTTGTTAGTTGCTTTAGTTAGAAAGAACTAACAGTGGCTTGTTAAGATCTCTAGTCGGGAGAAGACTAGAGATCTGTAGTTTGATCAAGGATAGATCAAACAGAGAGACTATTCACTGCAGGGAACACTGGTTAATAAAGTGCTTCACCACAGCAAGAGTTCATAAGTTGTAACATCGAAAGTCTGAATTGTATCGCAACCAAGTTACATGTAACCATCAAGTATTTGCCAAGCTCAACATCTTCATACTGCAACCATACGCTTTGTTTAAAAATAAACATGTTCTCTTTGGTTTTTTAAAACTGCCTCATCTCCATTAATTTTACGTTCTGTGCACCCACTCTACCAAAATTACCTCACAACACAAACAGAGCCTTTAATACCAGAGCCTTTTACAAATCAGTGGCCCCTCTCTCCTAAACCTAGGCGCTTCCTCACTAGTTGGTAGCGTCTCTCTACAATTGGGTGGCAGCTTCATTACCAGTGGCGGAGGTTCTTTACAATTTTAATTCTGTTTCTTACAACCTTTCGTCCCAAAATATGTACAAATAAAAAACAGCAATAATAACAACAACAACTGAATATGGATATTTATTTTGTTTTTAGGTCTTCATTGGGTTTGTTCTAAAGCAGTTTGAATACATTGAAGTTGGACAGTTCAGGTACAAATTCAATGTTGTATACTCTCTTTAAAGTGCATGAGGTTTTTTAAAAATAGGGCTAAATCCCAATAACTGTTCATTTTGTAAATATTTTCATGCTTCAAAACATCCTTCACCCTTCATTGATTGGCTGTAGAGGAATGTACACAGAAGGGCTTGATATGAGAAGAGGATATCAGACCAACATTTTTATCTTATTGATGTTGCAATATAAACATATCTGAATGTGTAGTATTGTTCTGTCATCCAATTCACAAAAGTGATTGCTGATTGCACCGCAGAGGGGGAAATGTATCAGGGAAACAGCAAAAGGAATTTTTGTAAAAAAAAAAACTTTTGAAAAATCGAGGAAAGTGCATTGTTTTTTCCCAATATTCACTTAGCACTCTCCCATGGGGATCTCCACTTATCTTTCTGCATTTTACAGATGAAAATTTGGTACATTGTAACAATAAAACTATGTAACAAAATTTGAAAAAAAATTGTTTGTCGTTTGAAAGTATTATTTCCTGTTTAATTGTGTGGTACTTAATTTCAAAGTAGTTGTTATTCTCCAGAAACTTAGTTTTTGCAGTTGCCACAAACTACGTTGAATTAGTTTAGATATTCATTGAAAACCTATGGCAAAATGTGCTGTAGAATGTCACACAAAAACAAAGTTTTTGCAGTTTAATAAACTTTTTCCATGTTTTTGTGATAGAACCAATTAGGAAATGACATTTATAACCCAGGAACAAAAATCATGTTACACAGTGTAATAATCTCAGTGATTGCATTTTATTTTTCTTTCTGGAAGACAACAGCAGAGGATCTCATTTGTGCCCCTTTAAGGAAACCAATCAGATAAGTTGGAGGCACTATAGCACTTTTGTTTTGTAATTTCTTTCATGTTATAAAGTGTAATTTCCCCCCTATAAATTTTATCAGACAAGTGATTTCTTACTGCTTCCAAACAGCACAGCTTATGTTTCTGTTCATTTTTCACAAGTTCAGTTCATTTCTCAGTTGCCTACCTTCCCAGATTCCCTTTGCTTGTTGCTTTGTGATAGATGAACAAAATGGTTTCAAACCACCTATCTTGTTGAGGCATTGGCTGAATCCTTTTGCTTATCATTATCCATGTGGATTATATTGGTTAAGGACAGGACTTCTTAAACTTTTCCCACTTTTGACACCTGTTCACCCTATACATTTTTATGCAGATCTTGAGTACATTGGTAGATAAAATAAGTATACAAATCAAGCAGTTAATGCCGTGACTATGTCATGGTTAAGTCCAGTGTTTCTCTACTTTTTTTTCTTCCCAGGGAATCAGAAGCAATTATTCCTAGTGTCTTTTTCTTCCTGGTGCTACTGTCTTATGAACGCTACCACTCCAAGCAAATAATTGGAATCCCTAAAATTATTCAGCTATGTGATGGGATAATGGCTAGTGGAAGAAAAGCTGTTACACATGGTAATAAAATAGCAAGAGTGATAAAATTAAGCTTGGTATAATAAGTACTAAAAAGTTGTTAATGCAATTAAAAATGTGTAATACAGTTTCAAAACTGCTTCTGTGTTTGTTTAGTGATGTTTATCAAAGTGGAACAATATGCAAATGTACATTACATATTTTCAGACATAAAATCTGAACCTTTTCTTTATTGGAAGTGGTCTGACAGGAGAAGTTGATACACCTGTATTTTCAAAAAGGCTTGTAATTATTAACATGGGTAGGCTATAGGTTTCCTTGCATTGTGGGTGGTACTGCTGCAAGCATTCTTTTGCTTCAAATTGAAGAATCTTTCCAATATAAAAAAATGTTCCAGGGTGGAATCAATGTTGTTTGATACCACTTTAACTGCCATGACTCAATGCTGTGGAGTCCTTGTAATGTAGTAAAGCTATGTGGTTCCATAGTACTGAGCCATTGGAGTTACCGTGGTGTCAAACTACATTAATTATACAATGTAGATGCGCCCCTAGTAATGGAGTAACTGGTTTCTTTTTTTTTACTATTTGCATCTGCCCTGGAGGAGCAGGTAGACCTCACCCCATTGTAGGAAGTGTAACCCTAGCCTTTTATTCAAAAGGTGTTTTTTCAAAGGATATGCCCTTAAAAAGACATTGAAACTTGGAAGTCATATTAAGAAATGTCATTTTTAAAAGCTAGAATGGATGAATTCTCTAAAAGGGAATAATAAATGTAAATAATAATAATAAATGTTTCTGTGCTAAACCTGGACAACAATCTATCTCTTGAAAGGGAATTACTGTGCTGTTACACATTTAATCTTAAATTAAAATGTAGTGTCATTTTCTTTAGCAATTCCTGCTCTACAGCCAATTGTTCACGATCTCTTTATATTAAGAGGAGCAAACAAAGCTGATGCTGGTAAAGAACTGGAGACTCAAAAAGAAGTAGTGGTTTCAATGTTGTTGCGACTTATCCAGTACCATCAGGTAAATATTGTAAGAATTGGTTATAAGCTGCATAATGTTTTTTATTGTTTACCCTAATGGTTCTCAGGCTTCTGTTCTCCAGTTCATAGAACTGGCCATACTGACTGGAATTATCTGGAAGTCCAAAGGTTGGGAACCACTAGACTGCTTTAATTTGAATACAACCTTTTTCTTTTTGCTTAAACATTTTAGTCCTTTCACAATAACCCAAATGTAAAAAAAACAAAAAACAAACGACAATGTTTTTAAAGTTCTCAAATATATTTGTCAAAGCTGCAACAATTTATTGCTGTAATGAAACTGTGGTATTGTTTTCTGGGGATTGCCATCCGGCAGACCTTGTAACAATGGTGGAGTTTTATGAACTTTTTATAATAAATGCCCTAATATGCAACAACAGTATACATTATTTTCAATGCTACACATTTAGTAGGAAAAGGTTAATAGTTAACTTTGAGTAGTTTTTAAGGCAGATATTGAGCTACCTGTTCATTAAACTGGCATTATTCTGTTGATTTTTAATTTTTGTTCATTTGTAATAAGTTTGCATGATATAACAGTCTTTATTTTTTGTCCTCGTGATACCATCAGGTGTCTTAGAAAGCTCCCTCACTTCCTTTGCCTGCTGCCCCAGGGATTTATAGATAAGCTAGTAGCTGCCATTATTTTCAATAAGAAGCAATTGACATTTTCTGTGGAGAAACTGACTTTTTTGTGACACAGCCCTGGTTTAAATGGTGGAAGATCTCACTGTGATGCCAAATTAAACCTCAACTAGTATCTTCCTACTAATTGTCCTGTAAGGGCCAAGGCATTAATAACACACACACACACACACACACACACACATTTACTTCTTCTGTTTTGTTAAAGATACAGCATGGATTTTTAAAAACTCTGAACTGAAGACATTTCATAGTAAAATATGCAGCCTGTTCTTTTCACCTTTAAATCTTCTGGAACATGAGTAGGAACTGTAAATTATATATTATTTAAAACTGCCACTTTTGTGTGCTTTCTTATTGTGACTTTGTGCTCTCATGATTGTCATTGTTTGCAATTGACAGGACAATATACAGTATAACAACGAATATATAACATATTTCTTCAATGGTGAGACACCATTGATTGTAAGATGCACTCTAATCTTAGTATCACCAACAACAACGAAATACATGTGGTGCACCTGCTCATCTCATTTTAGAGATAGGGAAAAACTATACAGTATTAGATTCAAAGCAAGTGAGGATGAATATCAGAAAATATATTTTTTATGATTAAACAAATGAATGTGCTATATACTGAGGTTTTTGTTCATTCTCAGGTTCTGGAGATGTTCATTTTAGTGTTACAGCAGTGTCACAGGGAGAATGAAGACAAGTGGAAAAGATTGTCTCGACAGATAGCAGACATCATTCTCCCAATGCTGGCAAAACAACAGGTTAAATTTATATTTTCTTTTTTAAAATATACATTGTTATAATCTCTTCATCTTTGTGCAGTATATGACCTTCTCGCTGAGGTGTATATATTCTTGTAGAAGGGAACTGCCCAGTGTAAGATAGATTTATTTATTTATTTATTTATTTGTTTGATGCACTTATTAACCGCCATTCTCAGCCCTTACGGGCGACTCATGGCGGTGTACAGTACACATAAAAAGACAGTTACAAAGGCCAGTATCAACAACATATAACTATACGACAAATACAAACTACATAAAAATCCGCTTCGTCTCTTAGTAGAATCCCATCTTTAGATTCCCCATCTTTGAGTAATTCTTTAAAAGATATCATCACTGACTTTTCCTTCATGTACTCTAAAGTTAAGATTGCATTGGGTGTCACCAAGAATCTGTTTTTGCCTGTTTCTCTAACTCTGGTTTTTCCCAAAGTACTTCCATTTTCTGTAGAGACTCTCATAAGTGCATCATGTGGGCAGGACACAAACAAAGGTGAAAATGGCAAATTTGTAAATAAAAGGCCTATATTCTAAAAACATAGTTGGATTGGATTACCTTTTTGGTTTCTTTCAACTCTATGACATTTAAATACAGTGTACACATGAGGGTAACCCACATAATGCATCATAACAAATTAAGAGATGCACCCCATTTTAAGGCAAATTCAGTGATTGGCTTATTGCATTTGAGATATTTCAAACATTTCCATTCAGCTATAGAAGTCTTGAAATCCCTACATGTTGGATAAAAAAATACTAAATGTATATTTTTAAGTTCTTTGATTAGATTGAGCAAGGAAATAATATATATTCAAGTGATGTTAAATACTTCATGAAAATTCCTCAGGTATACCCATATTTGTTTATGAAGAATTTCTGTAAACATATGTTATGCTTTACAAACATGCTGAAACTGTGGTAAGAACAGACTAAACATAATAATTTTGACATAGCAACCACCAAACGCAGAACCCAAATACGAATCAAGGAACATGAAAGGCAGTGCAGATTAATTCAGTCACATAAGTCAGCTATGGCATAGCACTTGATGAAGCAACCTGGACACAGCATATTATTTTAGAACACAGAAATGCTGGACCACTCTAACAACTACCATATCGGACTACATATCGGACTACACAGAGAAGCCATTAAAAACCATAATTATGTGGACAATTTCAACAGAAAGGAGGAAACCATGAAAATTAACAAAATCTGGCTACCAGTATTTAAAAACCTCTAAAATCAGGACAGTAAATAAAGAACAATACTCAAAAATGGGAATTCCAGACAAACTATCAGAGCCGGCTAACCACCTCCCAGCAAAGGATTCCCCCGGACAGGAAGCCACCAAGCCTTGAAGCTGCAAAGCTATTGAGTGCTAATCAAGGTGATCAATTGCAACATTCACACTTGCCTCAAACAGGCGAGAGTTCTTTCTCCCACCCTGGACACTCCACAGATATACAAACGCACTTGTCTAGTTCCCTGCATACCTCACAACCTCTGAGGATGCCTGCCATAGATGTGGGTGAAATGTCAGGAGAGAATGCTTTTGGAACATGGCCATTCGGCCTGGAAAACTCACAGCTACCCAGTGATTCCAGCCATGAAAGCCTTTGACAACACGATTCTGATATAATCTTTGTGTTTTTTTCCATACACTGATATAACTGATTTTGCTGATTATTTTTATATTGCAGTGATTATAATAATAGCACATGTTTGTTTTCTTTTAAAAAAAACAGATGCAGATAGATTCCCATGAAGCTCTGGGGGTATTGAACACTCTATTTGAAATACTGGCACCATCTGCCCTTCGTCCAGTGGACATGCTTTTAAGGAGCATGTTTGTAACGCCGAGTACAATGGTAAGTATAGTATTTCTGCTTGGAAAGATGAAAATATCAGTAAAGCAACCTTGTAAAAAATTGTGGGGAAAGGTGCATTTACCTGTTGTATGCATTTACCTGCTGACTGACACTTGTCAGGTTCTGAAAAATCTCAGAATAAGACCATCACACAAAGGGACTCACTGGAAATGAAGTCCTTATTTGTTTCTTTATGAAACAATCACGGCCAGCTAACACCTCCCTACAAAGGATTCCTCTAGGCTGGAAGCAGCCAGGCTTTGAAGTTGCAAGGCCATTCTTTGCTAATCAAGGTAGCTAATATAAAAATCTCATTCTCCTAGTTTCCAACAGACCTCACAACCGCTCAGGATGCCTGCCATAGATGTGGGCAAAATGTCAGGAGAGAATGCTTCTGGAACATGGCTATATAATCTGGAAAACATACCACAATCCAATGATTCTGGCCATGAAAACTTTTGACAACATATTGAAGTCTTTATTACCCTTTTACCGGGATACAGAAAAACCAATTCTAATGTGTCTTCTTTGTTGCAGGTTATATACCCCACAAAACTTTAACCTGCACACACCCCTTCAGGCTCCAAGACAGTTCCCAAAACAAAAGGCAGAAAAGCCAGCCTGTCTTATTGGTGGTTTTCTCCAGTCCTGTCTCCCCCTTCCTTGCATTCCAGACCAAGCTTGGTATTCTATTAAATGTCCTTTGACCAGTAGCTGGCCACTTGGAGTGCCTCTGGTGTTGTTGCAAGGAGGTCCTCCATTGTGCATGTAGCAGGGCTCAGGTTGCATTGCAGCAGGTGGTCAGTGGTTTGCTCTTCTCCACACTCCCATGTCGTGGATTCCACTTTGTAGCCCCATTTCTTGAGGTTGGCTCTGCATCTCGTAGTGCCAGAGCGCAGTCTGTTCAGAGCCTTCCAAGTTGCCCAGTTTTCTGTGTGCCCAGGGGGGAGTCTCTCATTTGGTATCAGCCATCAATTGAGGTTCTGGGTTTGAGCCTGCCACTTTTGGACTCTTGCTTGCTGAGGTGTTCCAGCGAGTGTCTCTGTAGATCTTAGAAAACTATTTCTTGATTTAAGTCGTTGACGTGCTGGCTGATACTCAAACAGGGGGTGAGCTGGAGATGTCTCTGCCTTGGTCCTTTCACTATTGGCTGCTGCTTCCCGGCGGATGTCAGGTGGTGCAGTACCAGCTAAACAGTGTAATTTCTTCAGTGGTATAGGGCACAGACACCCTGTGATGATGCAGCATGTTTCATTAAGAGCCACATCTACTGTTTTAGCGTAGTGAGATGTGTTCCACACTGGGCATGCATACTCAGCAGCAGAGTAGCATAGTGCAAGGGCAGATGTCTTCACTGTGTCTGGTTGTGATCCCAAGGTTGTGCCAGTCAGCTTTTGCATGATATTATTTCTAGCACCCACATTTTGCTTGATATTCAGGCAGAAAATTTGAGTAATAATGATCTTTTTGTTCAATAGGCTTCGGTAAGCACAGTCCAGTTATGGATATCTGGTATTCTGGCTATTCTCCGTGTTTTGATTTCTCAATCAACAGAAGACATTGTGCTTTCTCGTATTCAAGAGCTCTCCTTCTCACCGTATTTAATCTCACGGCAAACAATTAACAGATTACGAAATGATGAAAATATAGCTTCTACAGATCAGGAACAAACTCTGGAAGATCAAAATAAATATCAGCCTGAAGAGACATTTTCCAGGTGTGTAAATGAATGAATGAATAAGGACATTGAAGTATATCTATGTCATGCACACCTTCATAGGCTTTGATTTGATTTGAATCAGTTTTAAGAAGAAAATGTTACCTTCTGCCTTTGTTCCATTAAACATTATTTTGATTCTTGTTCCAGCAGTCTAGTTGATTTTTATTTGTAATGCCATGCTCTCCCCACTCCTCCAGGTTCTTATTACAATTAGTGGGAATTCTACTTGAAGATATTACTAGCAAACATTTGAATGTGGATATGAATGAGCAGCAACATACATTCTATTGCCAAGAGTTGGGCACACTGCTTATGTGCTTAATTCATATTTTCAAATCAGGTACTATTTATTGTAACTTGTTAGCTTATGAAATAAAATATTTCAGTTTTGATTCAGTTTAATTCAACTAAAATTATCTTTGCTTTGAGCACAAATCCTTTGGGATAATTCTTAACTTTGTCCCGAAAGTAGACTTACAATATAATCAGAGTTTGAAATGCAGTTTGGTAACATCCTATGTAGGTATTAAAGATGACTAATTTAAAGTTCATAGCTCAGCAGGCATTACATTTGTAAACAATAGAATATGGAAGTATGTCTTTTTCACAATTTGCCTTATCTGAAGGACACTAATGTCCTCCCATTAATATCTGCCAGATTTCAATTATAACATGAACTTTTTTTTAGGAATGTTCAGAAGAATCACAGCTGCAGCCAGCAGGCTTTTTACAGGAGACGGATTTGATCATCATTTCTATACCCTTGAAACATTAAATGCTCTTATTCAGTCCATGATACCCACCCATCCTTCTTTAGTGCTCCTGTGGTGCCAGATCCTACTACTTGTAAATTATACAAACAGCACCTGGTGGTCAGCAGTGCATCAGACGCCAAAGTAAGACTATGTCATATACATAATGTGTGTGATGTGTGTAGTTTTATATCTTCCTGCCTCAGTTGCGGTGGCCACCAGACAGGGTTAACAATCAAAAAAGTGAAGCCTACCCTGTTAGGAAAGCACTGGTTATATGAGCTGTAGTCTTGGCCAGTGACTGTATAATGTCAGACTAACTCTATCCACTCCTCTCATCCAGCTCATGGAGGGAATAGTGGAAACTTATTAGGCTTCCATAAAAATAAGCTTCTCCTTCTGCTGTGTAACAGTGCCTCCATTTTGTACATAGTGACTTGTGGTTCAAGTCTTAGCCATTTTTCTTGACCTTTTTTGCCCAGTTGTCAAGGAGCCAAAATGCCCAGCTATCTCAGTATACAAGATTGTGAATTCCAATTACATCGATTATTGTTGATTGGAATTAATAGGGCAACTGGTTATTTATTGGTAAGCCTATGTCTTCCCCTTTAATTCTGCAACTAATACAACTTTAGAATAAATTGAAACATGAATAGCAAAACAAAAATTGTTACTCAGACTGCAAGAAATATAATGAAATATTATTTTCTAGAAATGCAGTCCAAATTTTAACAAGATTCTGAAATGTTCTCTCTCTTACAGAAGACACAGCCTGTCCAGTAGTAAACTGCTTGGTTCTCAAACATGTGAAGATAGTGATGAAGTAGATTCGGAATTCAAACTTAGTATGTGCAATCGAGAAATAGTCCGAAGAGGCGCACTCATCCTTTTTTGTGATTATGTGGTATGTTTTGAATTACTTCAAATACCCATTTTTCCATCCCGTTTCCTTTGATGACCTGCTTTAAAATTTGTATATTTGCTCCTCGAAATTTTGTGTTTTGTGTAGTAAATAATCCAATTTAAGACTATTTCCATGATGAACATCTTTCTTTTGTTCCTCACAGCTTTCTTTTTCTTTAAAAATCCACATAATTTGTATAGGGACTAGAGAAATTGAGTACTTTATGAGGATATCTTTAGTTATTTGGATCACACAGTTGCTAAAAAATAATCATCATAGGTGGTCACTGGTGGCCGAGTAAGATGGTCTTCCAAGAGTCTTGGCAGTGGGTCTATAAGTGACTGTGGAGACCTATTCTGGATCCACAGGGTCTTTCGCAATAAGGAGATAGATTTCCAGATGGAGGGCAGCCCCAAGGGTTTACTTGGTTCTCCTCCTGACACGTTTCTCCCTTTTGCCCTCAATTATTGCCACTTCACAATCCATAGTACTCTTGGTAACAGCTGACCTCAAGTTAGAATGCTCCTGGATTGCAGGATTGTATTATGTATTTTTAGAGATATATTTTCAAATAATTTGAAACCATGAAGAAAAATAGTTTTTTTCTGAATTTTGGATGAGATAGAGATTTGGGGAGAAATTGAAATTTCAGCAATCTTTAAAAATTAAAGATTTCAGAAATATAAAATGCATTATGTACTACTTGATTGGACATTAAATTACTATTACCGGAATAATAAAATATGTTTTGATCAGAAAATGATCAAAATTTAATTTACATTTTAAATTTTTATTTTTTCCATTATAACTGGATTTCAACCATGAGAAACATGGAGTCATAAGGAGTTACACATTTATGAAGAACAGAGAGATTGTAAAAGTAAAAGCAGCATTTGTAAAATAAAGAAACATGTTTCTAGTCTAGTCCTTTATAGTGCCAAATAGACATAAAGCACTTATTCTGATAAAAAGAACTAAGAACAGCACACCAACATTAGGAATTGCTATGATGTGGGATGCTAAATATAGTCTTACATTAAAGTCCATATGCTAAATAGTGTTTAGAAATAATGTATGGAAAATAAATATAGGAACAAGGTTGTCTTTTTTTATTCATCATTTCAAAAGAAAATGTTTTTTCCCTTTTAAAAAACACAGAAAAGCTGGTGTGAAAATTCCTTTTGTAGGTCTTACTTGCTTTTTAACCCTAGGTCCTCATATCTCTAACCATATGCTGGCTTTATTTATTTATTTATTTATTTGCTGCATTTGTTGACTGCCGTTCTCAGCCCTAGGGCGACTCACGGCAACATATAAAAGGCATTTTACAAAAACAATAACGAAATATCAACATATCAACAATTCAACAACAATATAATTACACTAAACAATCCGCTCCGTCTCATCGTAGAATCATAACCAATCTCGTAATCCGTATTCCGTTCCAGTCGTCATTGCCGGTTATTTTAGCACTTAGTTAAATGCCTTCTCAAATAGCCATGTCTTTAGGCTCTTACGGAAAGACATAAGGGAGGGCGCCTGCCTGATGTCTACAGGGAGAGTGTTCCACAGCCGGGGGGCCACCACCGAGAAGGCCCTCTCTCTCGTCCCCGCCAGACGTGCCTGTGAGGCAGGCGGGATCGAGAGAAGGGCCTCCCCAGACGATCTCAAGGCCCTCGTGGGCTCATAGCCCGAGATGCGGTCTGAAAGGTATTTTGGGCCGGAGCCATTTAGGGCTTTGTAGGCCAACACCAGCACCTTAAATTGGGCCCGGTAGCAAATCGGCAGCCAGTGGAGCTGGAACAACAAGGGCGTTGTGTGCTCCCTGCGTCCCGCTCCTGTTAGTAGCATGGCTGCCGCGCGCTGGACTAGCTGAAGCTTCCGGGCCGTCTTCAAGGGCAGCCCCACGTAGAGAGCGTTGCAGTAGTCAAGGCGGGATGTGACCAGAGCGTGTACCACCGTGGCCAAGTCAGACTTCCCGAGGTACGGGCGCAGCTGGCGCACGAGCCTAAGCTGTGCAAATGCTCCCCTGGTCACCGCTGAAACCTGGGGATCCAGGCTCAACGATGCTCTTACTGCCTCCTTACTTGTGCTGAGTAGTCTTTTCTAAAAGTATTAATCCTAAATGAATTCTCTAGTGAGGTTTTGGCATTGTTGGTTAACCTATAAAGTGACCTGAGCTACACTGTAGAACCACAGAGTAATCTGTTGGATCTGCATTTCTTCTTTTAGGTAAACAAGAAGTCCCTTGCACTTCCTATGTTTGCCAGGGTTGTTCAGTTAGCATATCAGAAATTGTATGAATACCGCCTTTATAGTTGCAGTCCCTTCGGAGAGATACGACAGTATATAAATAAAGTTTTATTATAGTTTGTAGTATAATAAAACATAGCCTTAGAATTGATGGATGATTTTATTTTCTCTTCATAGTGCCAAAATCTGCACGATTCAGAACACTTAACCTGGTTGACAGTGAACCATGTTCAAGACCTTATTAATCTGTCTCACGAACCCCCGGTACAAGACTTAATTAGTGCCATTCACAGGAATTCTGCAGCAAGTGGACTTTTCATCCAGGCTATTCAATCACGGTGTGAGAACTTTGCAGCTGTAAGTTGTCTAGAGTTTTAAAATATCATGTCAACATTTTTCTGGGACTTACTGTATCCCTATTTTGCCTTGAGGAGAGTATTGATAGTTAAAGGTGTGTAGCTGAATTTAGATATTGAGGAAATTGAAACACGGGGTATCTAACTGTCAGACATCACTAAACTAGTAAATGGGTTGCCGTTGTTTTGTGCATAGCATTGGTGTTAAACAGATATCACCAGTATATTATCAAGTGAAAATACGATTTCACAAAAAAAGTTGTATTGTATACAGTGCTGTCAATAATTTCAGTCCTTTCCACTCATCATACATCCTTTAGTGCACCTACATTCAAGGATTAAATATGGCTTCATGTGCTTAAGTGTAAAGTTAAAGTTTAAGAGAAAGCACATGATTTCTGCAGTTACTTTGATAGTGTTAAATTGTAAAGGAATCTGTGGATGAAAATGAACAAGTGGAATAAGAGAGGAAAAATATGACTTGAAGACTAGATGAAGGTAGAGCTTCTTGGAATTTGAATGTCAGAGCTACTGCTGTAAACCCAGGCTTCTTAAACTGTGGATCCCAACCTCAAATCGAGCCCCTTAGTTGAATGTTGGGGTTCTGAAAAATTTGGCAACAGTAACAAGTTTTCTAAACATCATCTAGTGACACCAATCTGTTTTGCAGTTTTAACAGTGAACTGTGCAGAAGGTGCTTCAAATGTACTTCATAAAAAGGAAAATCAGCCTGTTTAGCAAGTCTTGCAAATTCTGATTTTTACCAGTAAATGTTCAATTTTATACTCATTTTATATATCTTTATATATAGAATCAGATAAAACATCATGCTGAAAGGGGTTATAAGTGAAAATGTTTAAGGTGTTCTGCTCCAGACTATGGATGCTTCATGGAACAGTAGCCAATGGCTTGCAGTCTAGAAAGTAGATGACTACTTATGCGTCCCTTCAAATTGCAGAAGTGGGGATCCCATTTTCTTAGAGGCCTTTATAAGTATCTAGTAGGTTGTACTGCAATCACCGTCCCTAAAAAGTAAACACATTGGCTGCCCTATCAATAGATGTACCTGTGGCTCCATGTCCTATTCCTTTCTCATCTTGTCCAGGAAAGCTACTTCTTCCAAGAATGGCCTAAGCCAGAATTTCTCAAACTATGCTCCTCCAGATGCTTTGGACTTCCGCTCCCACCATTCCTAACAACTGGTAGGCTGGCTGGGATTTCTGAGAGCTGAAGTCCAAAACACCTGGAGGAGCACAGTTTGAGAAACACTGTTCTAGAGGCTTCTATCTCCTAGTCTTGCCTCCTTTGTTTCAATATCTTCCTTTGCCTCTTCATTGTTGTATAAATTCCTTTTTATATTTCACTCTTACTTTCCTACCTTTCTAGAAAAGGAAAACATGAAGAAAATAATTACTATGTTAAGAACAATTGTACATTTTGTTAGCTGCTTATTAATTATTTAGCCTGAAAAAAGTCTGTAATTTTTTTTTCTTCCCGTATAGCCAACTTCTGTAAAGAAGACATTACAATGCCTAGAGGGGATTCACCTGAGTCAGTCTGGTGCTGTATTAATACTGTATGTGGATAAGCTTTTGTGTACACCATTCCGTGTGCTGGCTCGCATGGTTGACACTCTTGCTTGCCGCCGAGTGGAAATGCTTTTAGCTGAAACTATGCAGGTACTGAAAGTTGTTGTCTTTTTCATATGTACTTTCATTTGCTGAAGTTCCTGATAAGTTGTTGGAACATGGGAGTATTAATTAAATATCAATCACACTGTTAGATGAACAAAAATATTCATTGTTTCTAATACATTCAGTGTGCTCAGTTTATAACCTGGAAAACATTTGAATATTATAAAAATGATACTATATCAGGTTCACTGTTTACTGCAACAGTATTTTCTTTTTCCTTACAAGTTATCAAAGTTAAGATCATCTACTTACTGTATCTCTGTAATTTACAAAGGATGTAGTGGAGAATAGAAAGAGTGGTTCAATTAAAAAACAATAGGCTTTCCAACTGATAAAACACTTCACTAGAAGAAGAATTTCATGTTAATCAGTTTTAGAAAGGGCAGATATTTGGTAGTGTCTGCCTTAAAGGTGCATTTTCTATATCTCTCACTACCCTCCTATTTTACTTTGCACTGAAGCAATATTGTTTTGTTAACCCTCAGTGGAAAGGAACAATAATGTTGTTTTAACTGCTCATAGTGAGTCAGCTGTAAGGTCAAGGATTGGTTGATTGGTAGGATACATTACTTTCAGATAAATAAAAATAGTTCTTTTGGGGGATTTGTAAGCATCTGATTAGTATACTGGGAAGATGAACTCTATCTGTGCTGCTGAGCTCTAGACAGTTCTGAAATGTTCTTGTGCAGATGTTGTATAAATCATACGTCTTCATGCTCACATATTCCTTTGTATTTCATCACCAAATCTCTTCTTCTGGAGGTCTTAATTTGCAGAAGTAATGGATATTTGAAGCAACAAACAGCAATTAGTACTATTTTGTAGTTAGTTGACTGTTAAATCTGTGTTATGCCTTAATCTTACATTACCATAATGTGGTTTTTATTATTTCATTCTTCAGAATTTTGCAAATATTTCTTGTTTCTGTATAGAACAGCACTGCTCAGTTACCAGTTGAAGAATTGGATAGAATTCAGGAATATCTCCAAAACAGTGGATTAGCCCACAGGTAATGATTTGATACTCTTGTAACATGAAATTTTAGAGTTGTTTGAAATGAGACATTTTGTTTAAGCTCATTTATACATTAAAAAAATAAATAGTCTAATAATTGTAATGCTGGTCTCTACCTTTGCTTAGATAACTATAGCCTCATCTTTCCACTAAGCTACGAGGGATGTCCAGAAAGTAAGGTTACAAGATTTTTTTTAAAATACAAAGAATGAATATATTTTAAGAAAACTTACATGGATTATATGATAGGTATTACATTATTTTTCCACATAATCAGCATTCAGTTCAATACATATTGTCATCCGTGGGACGATTTTTTTAATGCCTGTGTCATAGAAGTCTTCTGCCATAGGAAGCAGCAGCAACAGAGCCGAAGCTAGGAGTGGGCGACAGAGGTGAAGCTGAGGCTGCTTCTTGGCTGGAGGGACTCTGTTAATTGTATTAATATAATTCACTTGAATCCACTGAAAATGTCAGAATGTTTTGTTCTGATTTTTTGTTTTACCTGTGTTTCTATTTTAATTGTTTTCAGACATCAAAGACTTTACTCACTCTTGGATAGGTTTCGCCTCATTGTTGCCCCAGAAACAATTAGCCCATCACCTGTTGTTACTGCACACCCACTGGATGGGGATAACCAACCTGCTTTAGAAACTGTGAATCCAGACAAAGTAAGATTGTGTTAAGAATTTTTCATATGAGGGCACCTCTTTTTGCAACCATAAGACAGGCTTTGATATACTTCAGTCATTACTGTATTTCAAATAAACAGATAGCTCTTTTCAGTATGAATCATACCCTTGTTCTTGCTTTTGCTACGGACATAACCTCTAGGAAGCCCGAGCTCATTCTGTTCTTTGGCTTTTCTAACTATCCCTATACAGGCTAGCTATTTGTTTAATTCTTCAGTGATATTTCCATTTCTTGTACATGTCCCTTTTGTAGTAAATATTGACTTACTCCATGTCTCTTACTACTTAAAAAATATTTTCTGATAAAGAGTAGGAGTTAACCAGGCTTCATTTCCTAGATAAATAATAATTTCCTACTTATTCTTGAGGGCTTATTTACACTCAGGTTTTAAAATGTATCAAAGCAGTGCTTGTTATTTTTGTAGTGTATGAATGCACTGATGTAGCTCATGAAGCTATGAAAGGCAAGGCAGCTGTTTATATTGCTACTAGTCGGGTGCAAATCACTGTTAACAAAAAGATTTGTAGTTTTCAGAGGGCCATTTTAATTTAATTTTCGAAAACGGAAAGGGGAAGAGAGAGATGAAAATACCAGTGAAACGGATTTTTTAGAGACTATATTTTCGGAAAGAGTTAAGTCCACAAAATACCTGAGGCAGGGGGATCTGCATTATCTTTTTCTCTCCCCGGCAGAAGAAGTCTGCATTTTTTCTTGCTAAGTTATCTTCTCCTCCAGAGAGAGCCCTGGGAATTCACTTTCCCAGTGGCATTTGCATAGGGTGGCCATAAGGAGCATGATGGGAGTTGAAGTTTTTCTCTCTGTGTGTCTCTCAGCCTGGTGGTACCCATGCTCTGATTGGCTGAGGATGGACACAACAAGCTACTTCTATTCCCAAATGTATGGTTAAAACTTAAAATAATTCTTTAAAATGAGTAGATCGGTGAATTGTTTTGAAACCTGACAAGCCTGCAGTTGTAAATGGGGTCTGCAACCAAGGTAGGTTTCATGCAGATAGGCCTTAAAATGACTGAGTATGGAGCCTTTAAAGTTTTCCATTGTAGCCAATGGGCTGAATCTCTGTCGAATGAAACAGAAAACACCCTTCCCCTTTTGGGTAACTTTCTGGTAAATGAAATGGGGGTCAGATGGAGACAGACCCGAAAACAGCATGCCTTTTGGCTCGAATGCACATGCTTAATTGCTACTGTTAATATGGCCTGTGGTTTTTAATATCTCTGTTTGCAGGAACACTTTGGCAAGAAAATGACACTTTCTTTGTACTATAAAAATAATCTAGATCATAGTTATAGTAAAGTTTTGAGATGTATAGTACTTTTTAAAAAGGTTGAACCAACATCATTAATTTTTCTCTTTTTATGTGTTTTAAAGTATGTTTAGTTAACTTTAATCATTTTTTTAAAGGATTGGTATATTTCGCTAGTGAAATCACAGTGCTATATGAAATCATCCTTGGCTCTGCTAGAAGGTGCCGAGTTAGTGAATCGACTTCCTCCGCATGAATTGAATTCTTTTATGATGCATAAGGTAATAAATCTGATGCCATAGATGCATATGTTTTATGAATTGATAACTTTTTCTCAAATACTGAAAATGTGAAATTCTGTTAAAATTTGAAAACAATTACAAATACAGTACACCACACATAATATGAAAACATTTTACCTTTTAGTCACGCATGACTATTTGTATCAGAAAATTAAGCAAAATGGAAAGCTTCATAAGTTATATGATATTTTGAATTTTTGAATCACAATTTGTTTTCTTTTTAAGTGGCAAAATTTGTTGCTTATTTTCTCCAATTGCTATTTTCCTATGTGAAATAGGAGTGTATGCACTCCTTTGTAGATACATTCTTCATTTCTTTATCGTATACTCCATTGATTTCATTTGTTTACCATTCATATTTGGCGGAACAGTGTGCATATTAACCATAAACTGTATATGTATCTGTACAACATTCTGTCATATTAGAATTATATGGCTTAAAGTTACATTTTTATGTAACAGAAACTTGTATGAATACCACATAAATACTTAATGAGGTTTCTGAGTGAAAATGTAAATATCATCAGCTTTGTAATATTTAATCATTATGGCAGTAACATGACTGAATATTACAAAGCTGAAGATATTTACATTTTTTACTCAGAAATCTCATTAAGTATTAAGGTTGCTTAAGAGTTTTCCCCAAATCTGATCTTTTCCAAGTTTTGGGTGTACTTTGGGACATGACATCCAGGCACTGTATTTAAGATTGGGTATGATAGCACTTTACATTGTATCACTTAAGTTTTCCAGATTTCTTTTTCTATGTTATGATATGCTCTTGCTAAGATTTTTAAAAATCATTTGTTCTTTCAGGACTTCAACATAAGTCTTCTAGCTCCATGTTTAAGTCTTGGCATGCATGAAATCTCCAAAGACCAGAAGAGGCTTTTTGAAACTGCCCGTAGGGTAACTCTCAATCACGTGACTGCTGTTGTAAAAAAACTTCCCACCAATCACCACGTTTTTCAGCCATTGCAACCATTTGAAACATCAGTGTATTGGAACAAGCTGAGTGATATCTTTGGTAATATTAGTAAAGAGCATTTTATTTTATAAGGCACTTTTCCATGTTGCAGTGTGAACCAAGCTAACTCTGGTAACATTATTCTTTAAGTAATCCTTAAACTAGTTTGAGTGAAGCCTTGCAAGCCCACCCAAGAGGGGCTAATATACTGAACTGTATATTAGGTGCATGTGTGACAGAAGAGAAAGCCATCATTGCTTTGAATGTTGATCCAGGACACTAGGAGGTCAGGATTCAAATTCCCCTTTTGGCATGGAAATACTGGGTGACCTCTCAGCCTCAGAGAAAGGCAGGGGCAAACTCCCTCTGAACAAGAAAGCCCTGATAGGTTCGCTTTAAGGTCAGTATATCTTGAAAACAACAATGAAATAGGAGCAAAACAATAGAAAAGAGGTCTTAACGGTAGAACAGTAGAATAGAGGTCACCTCATGATTAATAGTGTTTCCGCACTCATGATCTCTTATATCTACATACTAACACATGATGTAAAGCAAACAAGGTGAGTTTGAATTCCTAGTTCAAGAATGTAAAATCAGGGTAATAAGTATCACCAAGATACAGTGAGATGACGCATGATTGAAATAGAAAATTCAGAACTATACCTTATGCAGGATGAATAGACTGGGGCAGGCAACGGTAGAGGAAGTGAGCATTTTTATCTGACATTCCTCAGGCTGCATTTAAAAATGGGAAGGGGGTTTCAAAGGACTGCAATGCGTTTTCTTTACCTCTGGAATAGACCACATTTTGGGGGGGGGGGGGGGGGAGAGAAAAATGACCTATATATAAAAAGGTAAACATATAGATAGAGTTCTGCTAGTTCATGTTAGCTCAGTTACCATCACTGGCTACACAATGAATCCACACAACTTTGTGAACTATAGTTAGTTTCTATAAATCATGGTGGATGTTTTCTATTCAGATTTTATGTCATTATATAAATCTATTTATATAATTTATTGATGTTAGGTTCTAATGTTGTTTTCTATATGGTTTTTTTTTTTCTGGGATTATTATGTGGGTACTTGCTTTGTCTGTGGAGGCATTGAATGTTTGCCGTTGTATGGTGCAATCCGCCCTGAGTCCTCCTGGAGAGATAGGGCGGAATATAAATAAAGAATTATTATTATATTAGTTAACTAGCCATCCCCTTCCATGCGTTGCTGTGGCCCAGTCTGGTAATCTGGAAAATAAAGTAATGAGAAAGTGTTGGTTTCTAATATATGTAATTCCTTTATGCTTGTAGGTAAACAGTATTTAATTCCGTTTTCTTGCCCTAGTGAAGGGAGTTGGACTGGATGGCCTTAAGTATTTTCTATTAGTTATAGGGGTTCAGTGTGGGAAGTTTGCCCCAAATCTATCATTTGTGGGGTTCAGAATGCTCTTTGATTGTAGGTGAACCATAAATCCCAATAACTACAACTCCCAAATTTCAAGGTCTATTTCCCCCAAGCTCCATCTGTGTTCCTAGTTGGGCATATGGAATATTTGTGCCAAGTTTGGTCCAGATCCATCATTGTTTGATTCCACAGTGCCCTCTGGATGTAGGTGTACTACAACTCCCAAACGCAACATCAGTGCCCACCAAACCCTTTCAGTATTTTTTGTTGGTCGTGGGAGTCCTGTGTGCCACGTTTGGTTCAGTTCCATCATTGGTGGAGTTCAGAATGCTCTTTGATTGAAGGTTAACTATAAATCCCAGCAACTACAACTCCCAAATGACAAACTCAATTTTTTTGAGTGATGGTCACTCCTTGGGTTAGTAGGTGTCTTGTGGCCAAATTTGGTGGCAATTTGTCCAGTGGTTATGTTAATCCCACAAATGAACATTACATTTTTATTTATATAGACTAGCTGTACCCGCCACACGTTGCTGTGGCCAACCTTCCCTCCTTCTTTCTCTCCTTCCTTCCCTCTTTCCTTCCCTTCCTCTTTTTCTTTCCCTTCCCATTTCTTTTCTTTCTTCCATCTCTACCTGTTTCTTTCCTCCCTTTCTTTGCTCTTTGGTTCCTTCCTTCCTTCCTTCCTTGTCTTTTGTTCCTTCTCTCCTTCCTTCCCTCTCTTTTTCCTTTCACTTTTTATTTCCTTTTCCTGACCTCCTCCCCATTCCCCCCATTTTAATTTCCTTCTAAAGCTTCCAAGGACGTGGGATAGTACATATTTTTTTAGAAGTTTTGAGTCTTTGCTATCGGGGATACTATCGGGGATCCTATTAGTTGCCATGTTGGGTGTAATATTTTGAGTTGTTCTGAAAATGAATGTCTCTAAAGTATTGAATCAACTATTTTCTCAGCCAGACAAAAGAAAAGTGATTTGAAAGTGTGTGTGTGTTTAAATATTTATTTCATTACCTTGGTTTGGTCATTTCATGTTAGGTTAGCCCTATTATCTGCAGGAATTGTGAACTTTTTAAAAAAGACTAAGTAAATGGGTTCTAATGGATTTCTGTGAGATTTTCCTTCTGGTGTGACTGGTATTCTTGCAATTCTAGAGTTTTATTCTGACAGTTTACTAACTATACAATGATCTGCTAATGTTTTAGTTAAAAAAATAATAAGAATAGTTCTGAAAATATTGTTGGTTCTTTTAGAAACAATGAAAATTAGGGAAACTTAAAACGTTAGGATAAGAGGTCCATTATACATTGTGATGTTTGTAGATAACATTTGTTTTTATGATGGTCTTTATTTTGCAGGTGACACCATGGTGTATCACTCTACGATGGCCTTATCTCATGCTTTAAGTCAGTATTTAGTGTTACTGTCGAAACTGCCAATTTCTCTGTGCATCCCACGTGAGAAAGAGAGTGACATTCTGAAGTTTGTTGTAATGTTGCTAGAGGTAAGACAGCAAAACATCAAGCAGCACACGTGTTGAAAAATAATCTGTCGTCATATCTTTAAAGAGTCAATAATACTGTTTCAACCATAAGGGGTTTTTTTTTTAATTTTCTGTCATACCTACTTTGATGTCATATCTAGAAATGTTAAAGGCAATACGAGTGGACTTTTCCAAGTATGATAGTATTTTAAAGACTCTTGGAATTTTGCTGCTTGTTTCTAATAGATGAAGTAGAAAATACTGATAACTACAAGAATCAACATTTTTTTTCTTCCACAGATGCTTTCATGGCATTTAATACACAAATGTATTCCACTAAGTATAGATCTCCAGGCTGTGTTGGATTGCTGTTGTTTGGCTTTACAACAGTCTAATTTATGGAATTTGCTGGCTTCAGCAGAATATATGACCCATGCCTGCTCTGTCATCAACTGTATTCGATTCATTATAGAGGCAGGTGAGTTAACAGACTTAAAGTGGTCTGAGAAGCTCCTTGAGTCCCTCTCAAATCCTTTATTTTCCTAACTGTTTAACTGTACAAGATTTCTCTTTAGTGGATGTAGCTAACTTATCTGAGTGAAGTTTTGAAAGAAAGGGGAAAATAACACTGCTAATTGTACAGAAAAACAGGAGGCCAAACAGCTCATAATTTCCATACCTACTATCCATAAAGCTAGTTGTTAGTTTGTGTGGCTCAACTGAATAAAACTATGGTTTAATTGTTTAAGCTTAATATTGCAAATACAACTCTTTCTCTGCTTGTAATTCTGAAATGCTTGATGCTTATGTCTAATTTAGTGGCAGTTGAGCCTGGGAATCGTCTTCTTAGTCCAGAAAGGAAGAAGAGTCATATAAAAACTGCTACTGAAGGTGAAGTGGATTTACAAACACAAAGTGAGTATAAATCAAGAACCAAATATATATGCAATTGTGTGTAGTATGTGTGTGTGTGTGATGTAGAACTGCATTATTTTAGTCTGCTATAGATTCCCTCTCATTATATATTTGTGTATTCAGTGTTACTGAATAGAAAACATGTAGGTATGCTATGGAAAGCTTTAAAAAATTGACTGGAGTAACATTTACAAAATGTACCTATTCCAACTTAGATGCAAATTCAACTTAAGAACAAACCTACAGATCCTATCTTGTTTGTAACTTGGGGACTGTCTGTACATTGTTGAAGAATAGAGTGATAGCTTCTTAGAATTTGGTATCTTAATATTTGTTTCAGCGTTCTGTCCTATTTTTATGTTTTGTCTTCTAATTTCAGAATCTGAGTTTATTGCAGCCACCTGTGAAACAGTGGCGGAGTTGGTGGAATGTTTGCAATCTGTCTTGTCCTTGGGACACAAGAAAAACAGCAATATCCCAGCATTCCTGACCTCTGTTCTTAAGAACATCATCATCAGTTTATCCAGGCTGCCTTTGGTAAACAGCTACACAAGAGTTCCTCCATTGGTATGTATCTCATAAAGTTTCGAATATAACACATTATTAATGCATCTCTTGGGGAGTGAAACTTTTCATCCTGTGTAAAAGAAGTACCCGTATATTCCGGCATATAAGACTACTGGCCGCATAAGACGACTCTGAACTTTTCCAGTTAAAATACAGAGTTTGGTATATACTTGCTGTATAAAACTACCCGTCTTCCAACACACACCAAATAATTTTTTTAAAAGCATCAGATTTGATTTCAATATGGTAATTTTCCTATTACTGTACCTCCTTCTCTGCCTCTCAGATCTCACACATGCACACCTGCACCACTTCACTGCAGTCATCTGCATTTTTTCTTTGTTTAGATCCCTCTTTTATTTTAAAAATGTTTTTCACACCTAAAATAGTAAGCAGGCCTTCCTTTACAATTATGCAAACTATTATCCAGTTTTCATCTGTTGGCAACTTGTGAAACCAAACACTGGACCATCATGAATTAAGTAGAGTGCAACATTGTCAATATATTACAAATGAATTGTTTGTTTCATAATTACCCATCCGCCATTACAACAGAACATCCAATCTATCTGGGAAATTGTCATCCAAATGTTTCCAAGCTCTTGATATATAACACTTGGATAGTTAAATTCACTGCAAAGAAAAAATTTGGAGGCAAAAGAACAAGATATTCCAGCTCTTTCAGGAAAATTTCCACATATAATAATGTTGTAGTAGAAATGATGGGAGCCCCCAGTGGCGCAGTGGGTTAAATCGCTGAGCTGCTGAACTTGCTGACCGAAAGGTCGGTGGTTCGAATCCAGAGAGTGGGGTGAATTCTAACTGTTCACTGGTGGGAAGATGCAGTCATGATGACCACATGACCTAGGAGGCGTCTATAGATAACGCCAGCTCTTCGGCTTAGAAATGGAAATGAGCACCATCCCCCAGAGTCAGACACGACTAGACTTAATGTCAACGGAAAACCTTTACCTTTATCTAGTAGAAATGATAAAGCACATGACAATACTGGCCCTTTTTACATTTTAAGAAACTAGCTCAAAATCTGATCAGTATGGCAGAATGAAATTTACTTTCCCAGTACACTACATTTAGTGATGAGCTTTGTATTGACAGATGTTGACATCAAACATGTCTGGGCCAATTGCAAGAAGTCATTTGTGTTGGATTGATCTATCCAGTTTATATTCCTCCTTGCTTTCTCACAGGAAGGAGTTTTTGTTGGCTTTCAATTTGTATCCTCAGACCATCCATTTTCTCTGAGTAGAATGAAACCAATTAAGCCAAAACTTAAGTTTCATGCAAATATGGTCTCATTACTGTTCCTTCCTTTCTCTTTGTAAAATAGAAAAGATGGAATGCCACAGGAAATACAGCCTCCGAGCTGCAAGACACTCATGTTTCTCTATGTCTATTTTAATAGGTCTGGAAGCTGGGCTGGTCTCCAAAGCCTACAGGAGAGTTTGGCACAACTTTCCCAGAAATCCCTGTAGAGTTTCTTCAAGAGAAGGAAGTATTCAAGGAGTTTATTTATCGAATCAACACTTTAGGTAAGTAGCTATACTGGAGTTTTGCTGAATGCATGAAGAGCAGCAGAGCTTAGTGTTAATTACATTTTTACAAATGGGTTAGAGTTATTTGAAATTGTGTAGTACAAAATTTGGCTGTCACTTCCCAAAATACTGGGGGATTAGTACAATATCGACAAGCCATACCTTCCCAAGAACTGTTCCTTGCTGTGGGCAAGCAGTGTATTGGTGCATGCTGCTGCATTGAAAGGTAACAAGGGCAAGAATACTTGCACTACATGGGTAATTTTCTTATTTTGTTCAACATAAGTAATTTCCCAATTTTTGGTTTAATTAACTGTAAAAACCATGCGAGTAAAACAGATTGGGAGAATTTCTCACAATGTTAAAACTCAAGTTGCCTAACAATAAATATAAAGTAATGAAAAACAATGTGAATACATAAAATTTAAAATACATATACATACAAAATAGAAACCCAATTAAACAATTTATGTTATTTAAACCATTAATCATTAAAAATATTAAAATACATTAAAACTTTATATCCACCTTAAAATCACAATCACACTTCCTTTAAAAGTCGAACCCTCGTAAATATATATAAATGATTGATGGCAGAAAAAAATATTTCTGTTTACGAAAGGCAGGACCATCCTGGTCTCTCAAAGGAAAGCGTTCCAAAGTCTAGCAGCAGTCACTGAAAAATAGGTCCATAAAGAAAGATATAGCCCTTCAAATAATCTGGACCTGAGGCATATAGGGCTTTATAGGTTAAAATCAGCACTTTGAATTGTGTCCAGAAACAATTTGGCAGCCAAGGAAGCTGTTGCAACAGGGGGGTTGTGTGCTTTTTGTAGGCACATCCAGTTAATAACCTGGGGGTGGGAAAGGGAGATATTCAGGCTTTCATAACTATAGGGACTTTCATTCTGAAAAAAGATCATTCCCCTCATTTCATTTCTTTGACGCTTTTGTGAGGTGTCTGATATTTGAAATGGATACACTTTGTTCAGTAATGGAAAATCTAGAACTGGGAGGCAGTTTTTAAAAATTATTTTATTATATTCCCACAGAAAATTAAAAATATGAAGAACAAAACACAAACATTAAAATAAGAAACAAAAAAATAATTTGATACAAAGTTAACGCCATAATATTCCCACCCCAGTTCTCCCCATCCCTACCACCTAAAACTAATAACTAAATGTTTTCTCCACCTTTTAAAAAAAATTAAAAACCTAATAACGAAATTGACTTTCCCCCCTTCTCAAGCAAAGGCAACTGTCAAACTTTTACATGTACAGTAGAGTCCCGCTTATCCAACCTTCGCTCATCTAAAGTTCTGTATTATCCAGTGCAGTCCAGGGTGGGAGAAGGAAAGAACCCGTGTTTGTTTTGGTGCTAAATTTGTCAATACAGTAATTACTACATAACGTTACAGTGTATTGAACGGCTTTTTCTGCTATTTGTTGTAAAACATGATGTGTTTGGTGCTTAATTTGTAAAACCATAATATAATCATAACATAATTTGATGTTTAATAGGCTTTTTTTTTCGTCTTTATTATCCAACATTTTCTCTTATCCAACATTCTGCTGGCCCGTTTATGTTGGATAAGTAAGACTTTACTGTCTTTCGTGTTCTAATTCAGTACATTATTATCTTTTCCTCCACCACCCTTAGTTCTGTTTGATGGGCATATTCCATTTGCAAATGTTGCTAGTGTTTTTCTTTAAAATACAGCTATAGGGATTAAAATATCTACTCTCCAAATTTTGATTATTAAAAATAGCTACTGTTTGTGGTGTGGTTTTGCTTTCAGGGTGGACAAACCGCATGCAGTTTGAAGAAACTTGGGCTACACTTCTCGGCGTTCTGGTAACCCAGCCAATTGTAATGGACCAAGAGGAAAACCAGCAAGAGGTTAAAAAAACAATTCAATGAGTAATTTTGTTTTATCTGAATTATTTGACAATTGACTTTATTTCTTCTTTTAAATACAGTTTCTAGCTATAAAACCTCAATATTAATTATGATGTCTTTTGAGAGCCCTTGCTTTGCTCATTACTCTCTGTTAATGTTACAACACAGCTGTCAGCAATGACTGGTCAGTAGGACCAATGCAGATCCTGTAGGGATTGAAGGTCAAAGTACTGCCTAGCAATCTCCAGCCGGAATCCTGTCTCCTACTAGTAGCAAAAGCCAAACTATTTTATGGAGATCATGGGTTGGGAAGTACAAAAGACACACAGATCTCAGCAGATATCCAATAATAATAATGTTAATAATAATGAATTTTGTTACCTCTGTCTCTCTGCGGCTCAAGGCCTGATACAACATCATTAAAACAGAGATGTATTGAGAGATATAAGTTGTGAATAAGTGTGTATATCTATCCATAACATCCAGGAGACAGTATGAAGTGTAACTCAAGGGATATATAATTTTGCAAAATATTTTTGTACTATTGCTGTAACACATGCTTTTTTTAGTGGGATCATGTGAGCATCCATTTTGTCATCTGCTGGGATTAAATAGTCAAAATACAGAAAAAACGAGAATTTCGAGGAGGAAAATCAGATATAACACTTGTTATATCCTAAGAGCTCTGCATTTTTCTGGTCTTCATCTGGAAGTCAGAGCTCTGCTAAGTAGCTGCCTGTAATTCTGCCAAGCTGGTCATGAAGCTACAGGGAGTTTTGAGCTTGATGTTGTCTTTTTATGTAAAATAATATGGATAACTGTGGTTTTGTGTTTGAATTTTTTTAGGAAGACACAGAAAGAACACAAATAAATGTTCTAGCTGTTCAAGCCATAACATCCTTGGTGTTAAGTGCAATGACAATACCATTTGCTGGCAATCCGTCAGTTAGCTGTTTGGAACAGCAACCACGAAATAAAGCATTAAAGGCTCTAGATACAAGGTATTTCATTTGCTGGGGTTCTTTTTGTTGTATCCTAACTTAATGTAACCTTACTCAGAAGTTTATCCTATTTTAAAACTCTTCAACGAAAATGCACAGAATCTTAATAGTTACTTCCAGACTTCTACATCTTGGTTTTTCTTAAGGAGATGTTGCTAAAGAGGGGAAAACCCATTTGTTGTTTTCCTCCTTGTTTTAAGTGATTTATATGCCAGAATTCACCTTGTACTGTTTTATTCAATTTATTGATGATAGCCATTTTGAATCTCGGTAAAATATGAATCTCATAAAATAAATAAGGCACAGATGGTATCTTCACTCATCACAGCAAATTATTCAGAAGCAGAACCATCATGAATTAGATGTTTGGAGATTCTTTTGTTTCCTTTCGGCAGGGGACAGTGGATGTTAGGAAGTCAAAGGCTTTCCATGTGTTTTCAGATAATGTAAAGTAAAGGTAAAGGTTTCCCCTGACATTGAATCTAGTCAAGTCTGACTCTGGGGGGTGGTGCTCATCTCCATTTCTAAGCCGAAGAGCCAGCATCGTCTGTAGACGCTGCCAAAATCATGTGGCTGGTATGACTGCATGAAGCGCCATAACCTTCCCACAGAAGCGGTACCTATTGATCTACTCACATTTGCATGTTTTTGAACTGCTAGGTTGGCAGAAGCTGGGGCTAACAGCAGGAACTCACCCCGCTCCCCGGATTTGGACCGCCAACCTTTCGGTCAGCAAGTTCTGTAGCTCAGCGGTTTAACCCACTGTGCCACCAGGGGGCCCTATACTAATGTAGTTGCAAATATATTTTCTAGCCTATCATCCCCTTTTGGCACAAGAGATGATTTATCTTAATGTAGAAGAGGCCTCTTTAACGTGCAGCCCCTCCAGGTGTTTGTGCCTCCAACTCCCAAAAGTTGTAGCCAGCTTGTTCAATAATCAGGAATTCTGGGAGCTGAAGTCCAAAGCACCAGGCAAGCCAGGAAATTAGGAGAATAAGGCAGAACAACCATCATTGCTCACTCTGTAAGACAGAGCTGACAGATCTATATTCCTTTAAATATTGCTAAATTGCATTGATCTTTATCCTGACCAATACAGCCAATGATGTGGAGTGAATGGAGTTGAAATCCAAAATACCTTTACTTTTTTGAAGGAGAAAATTTCAACACTTTGCATGGTGTAACTTAGGTTATCTACATGTATTTGTAAAACATGTCAGACTCATATTTCATATGCAGAAGGACCTCCTGGGTGAGAATTCTACCCAAAGTTCTGCTTGGTACCTACATCATAATTGAATCATTTTTAATATTTAAACTTTTTTTGTATTTTCATAGTATTTAAAATCACCTTTACTCGGGGACATTACATCAGCCATTTATTTATTTATTTATTTATTTACTTTGCTTATATACCGCTGTATCTCAAGCCCGAAGGCGACTCACAGCGGTTCACAAACAGTAAAAACAGTAGAAACAGCAGTTCCATACAACATATAACAATTGACTTAACACATTATCCATAAATTACCAATAAGCAATTACAATGCACAATTATTACAAAAAACAACCGTACCCAATCTTCTCATCATCCAAGCGTAGTCCAGGTTCGTCGTCCATTGTTCCATTCCTATGTTCCATTACCAGATTGCACTTAATTACTCAAACACCTGCACAAACATCCAGGTCTTCACCTTTTTGCGGAATACCATTAGAGATGGTGCTAGTCTAATGTCCGTAGGAAGGGCATTCCACAGCCGAGGAGCCACCACCGAGAAGGCCCTATCTCTCGTCCCCGCCAGCTGAGCTTGAGAAGCAGGCGGGATCGAGAGCAGGGTCTCCCCGGAAGATCTCAAAGTCCTGGTGGGTTCATAGGCAGAGATGCGGTCAGATAGGTAGCTTGGGCCAGAACCGTTTAGGGCTTTAAAGGCCAACGCCAGCACTTTGAATTCAGCCCGGTAGCAGATCGGTAGCCAGTGGAGTTGGAGAGCCATCTCTCTTCTTACTGTAAGCCATATTCTCCCAATGTTGATACCATGAATACAATTAAGTTATTATTTGACCTAGTAGACCTCGTGAATCTGTGATAGTTATGGCAATAAAATCAATAGCTGAAATAATTTACCAGCAAGATTTGCTTGACTATAGCTAATGTTTGACTATTTCTGTTCATCCCAGGTTTGGGAGAAAATTAAGTGTCATCAGAGGAATTGTAGAACAAGAAATCCAAGAAATGGCATCCAAAAGAGACAACATTGCTACACATCATTTGTATCAAGCATGGGATCCGGTTCCATCTCTGTCCCCTTCTTCTACAGGTATGGCTGTTTTCAGAAGGGGAAACTGCATTTTCTTGTGTGATACTGGAGCGGTTTCCTAAATGGCTTATTGTAGAATTTGAAGCCAAACCTCAGATATAAGCACAACTAAATTTCTTGCAGTGGCAGGATTCTTCAAGCTTAAACAACCCCAAACATATCCTGATGTAATGCCCAAGTTTGGTGAAGATCCCTTATTATCTATGATAAAACTTAAGAAAGATAACTTTTCACTCAGATGAGAAAAGCAGGATTCACAGGAAGTATACAATGGGATTGTGGTTAAACACTGCAATGTCAACTGTTTCTTTGGTTTGGAACAATCTCGAGTACAGTGTTTCTCACACTCTGCCCCTCCAGATGTTTTGGGCTTCATCTCCTACAATTCCTAATAGCTGGTAAGCTGGCTGGGATTTCTGGGAGCTAAGTCCAAAACACCCGGAGGAGCAGAGTTTGAGAAACACTGCTCTAGCAAAAAGAGAAAAGAAATATAGCATATTAGTAAAATGCCAAAATTATATTTTCAAAAAAATGCCTGTATATGTCCAGACTTATTTTAAGTGTTATTTGAAGCATTTTTCTTTTTCTTTTCTATTTTAGGTGCTCTTATCAGCCATGAAAAACTCCTTTTGCAGATCAATACAGAGCGTGAAATAGGAAATATGGGGTATAAATTAGGACAGGTATGTTCAGATTCCTACATTAACTGAGTAACTTTGACTTTCATTCAAAATATCCAACAGTGTACTATTGGAAAATAAAGAATTTTGGGATTTAAGGCTAATAAAATAAAATAATTATTAATCAGGAGAGTATTTTGTCCCTTATCCAAGTGTTTTCTCACACATAGAGGTTTATATCTGTTCCCACCTTGACATTAAATGATTTATAAGGGCAAGCAATCTCATTTGACCTCTAGTTATCCACAAATTTAGGGAACAACGAATAGTGCACACCAGACTTTTGAACCACACTTGTCTCTCATTCCTTGTAGTTATTAGCTTGGCCAGACACCCGTCTCAATTATGATCCTTGTTAGTGTTCCATACTATACCTTGAGTGGGAGTTATGAGACTGTCCAGATGTTGTTAAACTACAGCTCCCAGCATTTTGGACTCCTGATTTGGTGGCCAGGGCTGCTGGAAACTGCGCTCCAATAGCATCTTGGAAAGTCACACAATTCCAGCCTTGTAGGATTTCTTTACTTAGGCTAAATCCAGAAAAAATATTTATTTGGAAGCATTTCTGTTGATCATGCAAAAATGTATGGATTTTGTTTTATTTCACTGTGATGCCAACCCTGCTACCTCTGAGCAGGGGGATCCTAAACAAGATGTCATATTCCTTAAACAGAGGCATCCCAGCCAAAGTCTTCCGACGAGACCTCCTCCCTTTTGTGGTTTTCTAAGTTGCTTTGCCATAATAGTTGTGACAGAAAAGAAATGATATAAAAGAAAATACCACAACTGCTACATTTGCATAGTGCTTTATTTCTAGTATGCCATCACCCTTATTTTCAAAGACACCCAAATAAAGTTGGTTGAAGGTAATGTTTACAAATTGGCACCAAACAATCCCAGAACTTTCCCCAAATTTGAAGACTCAGCCCATTTGCATGAGATTGAGAGAAGTGTATAGATCCTGATGAATGAGGTAACAAAAATAGCCCTATGCAGAAACTGTTTACAATAATGCAGGTGCAGTAATGTAAAGATTCCGATTTTTATTTATTACGAAAACAACATATATTTGAAGAGTTAAGGATTTTGCCGTGTTGAAATATATGGGCATTTAAGAAATAGACCTTTTGGTTATTCTTTAAATTCTCTTTTTCGTATTCAAGGTGTCTATCCACTCTGTGTGGCTTGGAAATAATATTACTCCATTACGCGAAGAAGAGTGGGATGAAGATGAAGATGATGAGGGTGATGTGCCTGTCCCTTCCTCACCACCATCCTCTCCCATCAATTCCAGGTTTTTAGCTATTCCGTTGTGCGGGGGCGAGTATTGTATCAAGAATGATCAGTTAGTAATATTTATTAGTTTGCTGTCTATTCCACCTTTTCTCCAGCATGCTCAGTATGAGGTAATGTTTCTCTTTTCTCCATTTTACTCTTACAGCAAACCTGTGAGTTAGGCTAGGCTGTGTCACCAACAATGTAGCCACCACACTATACTCACATATGTTTTAAGAGATTTCACAGTTTCTTAGCTGATAGTAGATCTACCCCCTTTTCACACTTTAGAAACTTCATCAAGCAGGCTGAGATAATATAGTTGAGACAGAAATTGGATTCCTCATTCCTCACTAGAAGTTGAACATACACGCTTCTCTGTGATTTTATCCTGCCTGGAGCAGAGACATGTTCTCACCAAATATCTGTCTAAATAAAATAATTTCCTTGGAAATGCAAAATCCAGCTTAAAATGGCAGTTACAGATTCTGCCTCTAAAGCAGGGTTGTCAAACACATTTTCATTGAGGGTCACAGTCAGCCTTATGGTTGCCTTCGAAGAGCTTTTGACTCCATGGACAGAGAATCCGTGTACACATAAGGGCTAACTATACTTCTTTTACATAGTGGTAGATGCTGCTCTTTAGTTTTTCCCCAATCGGGGTCCCCAGATGTTATAGAATGACAGCTCCCCTCATTTTTGATTAACTGCTATGCAGACTGGGAATAGTGGGAAATGCAACCCATTTGTGGCTGTGAGATTGGGGAAAGATTAGAAGACATTTTAAAGCCAGGCATCATATCCACCAGCCTTGTATCTAAATTCAAACTCCGCTTTCCTGACTAAACAAAACAAACTGCAGCCTTCTAGATGTTACTGTGTCACACCTCCTATGAACTCCAGTTATGATGTCTAATGAGGAATACAGGAGGTGTAGTCCAACGTCTGGAGGCCAACATAAAATGATATGGTGGGCCAGATTTGGCCCATGGACCTTGAGCTCTAAAAAAATTGGCCTATATTTGTTTTCATGAGATGGTCTAGTTTCAAGGATTTCTAATTCACCTCATCTTCATACTACAATGAATGAAGTTTCACAGATTAATAGAGAGAAAAGGAATCACTCTGGGAAAGGGAACAAGGAAGAGAGTTAATCTGAAGGCCTTACACATAGATAATGGTCTTCATCTTCTGAATGTTTCCCAATGTTTGACTCGGCCTCTTTCAGTGTGTAGGTGGGAGTGGCAGCTACTGCAAAATGAGCCAGTCATTAGCTGGGAAACAGGAGGTAAAAATGCAACAATGTAGACTTCAAAGAAATGTGCAGAAGTGATGCTTTTTAAGCCTTAGGACCCTTATGCATTGCAGCCTCACCACTCATTTGTGTCCCTGATGCTCTTTCTATGGTCAGGTAAAGTTCAGCAAGAGCAGGGTAACATGCAGAATGGTTTCTTCCGCTTCATATGTGATCATTTGCTCCTCAATGGATCCTCTTGAATTATGCTTTAAAAATGCCATCATGTAGTGATGTATTAATGTTGTGCCTGGTTACAGGAAACATCGTGCCGGTGTTGACATACATTCCTGTTCCCAATTCTTACTGGAGTTGTACAGTCAATGGATTTTGCCATCAAATCCAAACAAGAGAACCCCAATTGTTCTGATCAGTGAGGTCGTCCGATCTGTAAGTTTTTATGCTTTCAATATCATAAATGATTTTGACTAGATCTTGGCAATCTCAGGGCATTTCAGACAATAACCTCAAAGCAGAAGTATTTTTTTTCCTCGCTTGCACCAAATGGAAGTATAATTTCTCTTAACAACAACATTTTATTATGGTCCAAAGACCCCTTTTCTCCAAAGGTGTACAAGGTTAATAAGGTTAAAAAAATCTTCATGTTCATTTTCTCTGAAGCTAGAAATGATGATTCTCCAGATTATGGGGGTTTTGCATAGCAGTTGCCGTAATACAGTAACTACTACTTTCTTTTCAGGAACAATAATATGTCAGAAAAAGGAATATCCTTCTTTTAAACTGGTACCAAATTTGTGGATCAATTTCTGCCAATACACTAATATATGTTTGAGTTTGAGATCTTGTTGGAGTAGTCTAGAACAGACAATGAGTTTAAGTATCTTGTGTTAGGGTGCATCTACACCAGGCATGGGTAAACTTTGGCTCTCCCATGTTTTGGACTTCAACTCCCACAATTCTTAACAGCTGGAAGGCTGTTAGGAGCTGTGGGAGTTGAAGTCCAAAACACCTGGAGGGGCGACATTTTTCCCATGCCTGATCTACACTGTAGAATTGTGAGACTTGTAGTTTTGCAAGGCCTTTAGTCTTCTCTGTCACTGAACCATGGCAGTTAAAGTGATCTCAAACTTCAATAATTCTGCATTAATCTTCCCTCTTCTGTGGAGCATGACATCAAGAAAAAGTGTTCTTTTTGTCAAAAATATTCCTTGTTTCTCAATCTTTGTTCTCTATTCAGGATGCCTTTTTTCTTCCAAAAGAGAAATAGGATATTTCTCTTAAAATGTATAGCATTTCATTACACAAAATTAAATATTTATAATGTTTTTTTCTGGTTCAGCTATGCTTCATTATATTACATCTACTGAATTACAATTACGATTTTAAAATTATTATTTTTTAAACAATCTGTTGTGCTTTTCTGCTTGCAGCTTTTAGCTGTATCTGACTTGTTTACTGAAAGGAATCAGTTTGAAATGATGTATACAACATTAACAGAGCTACGGAAAATACACCCCTCAGAAGATGAGATTCTTGTTCAATATTTGGTCCCAGCTATATGCAAAGCAGCTGCTGTTCTCGGAATGGTAAGCTGTCAATTTTGTAATAAGTCTTTTCTTGATCATAATTCCAAAGTGCAACTCTTTTGCTAACTCTTGAGGTTCTATTTATTTATTGTGTCAGAAGCTAAACGAGGTTACAATTATAATGTATTTTAAAAAAGAACAGTAACAAAGTTTTAAAAAACCTTGGCATTATACTTTATTTCTTTTGATCAGAAGCTGACCACTTGGAGTGCCTCTGGTGTCACTATGAGAAGGTGATAAAATGACACACTAGAAGTTACTTCTGTCATCTCTTTAAGAGAAAAGCAACTTATATTGTGTATATGTGTGGCTGCCAGTCTGCTACCGGGCACAATTCAAAGTGCTGGCTTTAGCCTAAAATGGCCTAAACGGTTCTGGCCCAATTTACCTGTCTGAATGCATCTTCCCTTATGAACCATCTAGGACTTTAAGATGGTCCGGGGAGACCCTGCTCTCAATCCCGCCTTCATCACAAGTACATTTGGCAGTGACAAGAGACAGGGCCTTCTCTGTGGTGGCCCCTCGGCTATGGAATGCCCTCCCTAAGGAGATTAGATCATCTCCCTCACTCGTAACATTTTGGAGACAGGTTAAGACAAGGTTATATGAGCAAGCGTTTACAAATGCAGAGTAACTTGACATAGGAAATAGAATCACTGACAATGGAATTTGAGCAACGTTTTTAACTAGGAGACGCTAATGATAATGATGTTGGTTTTTATTGTTCCTATTGTGGTTTTATATTGTTTTAATGCTTAATCTGTATTTTGTTATTGTGTGTACTAACTTGTTGTAAACCGCCTTGAATCGCCGATAGGCTGAGAAAGGCGGTATACAAGTATAGTCAATAAATAAATAAACTTATATGTATGTATTGGGGTTGATGACCAGCACCAAAAAATGAGCAAACGTTGGAGTAGGAACATGTCATACATTTAGGTGTTAAGAAACATTGTTAATAGCGAAGTTAAAACCGATTATTCAATATGATAGTTAAAACGGTATATACTTAGATGACAATGGTAAATACTAAAATAAATATTTAAACTTCTAAGACTCTGACAGCATCTTGCACTGACAAGCTATTGTTGCTGCACAAAAACTTGCAATTTTGGCAGTAATTTTGGGGTGTTGGTCAGCCAAAAGATAATCAACATAAAACCTTACAGATCTCCCTGCTAAACTTTCTAAAATTTGATTTATGAAATATTTTTGAAGGCCTTGGTAAAAAGAGCAGTACAACAAAACGTATCCCACAGTTTCCACTGCCTCAGCCTCACAGAGACATTGGCGTTCATCATATGGTACTTTGCTATATCTTCTCTACAGTACAGCTGACATTGAATGACACGCCAAGGTTACTTTAGTCATCTCTTTAAGGGAAAAATCAAATTATATTGAATATATATTGAATATAAACAGGCTTGTCAGAAAGGATCCTATCTGATCTTGAAAGCTAAGCAAGATCAGGCCTGATTAGTGCTTGAATGAGAGGCTGCTGACAAACACAGATGTAGTAGGCTGTATTTCAGAGGAAAAAAACTGACAAAATGACCATTGAAAATTCCTTGCCTAAGAAAACCCTGTGACATTCATAGGGTTCACTATAAATGTACAGGCAACTCAAAGGCACACACACACGGAAAAATAGGTTCTTAATTTGACATAGTTAATTATAACTTGGAAATCTTGTGGATTTTACTTCATCATTTTATGCTAAACACACCAAGTTATTATTTAATTCAGCATATTTTGGATGTGTTCTATATCCATTAGGATAAAGCTGTAGCAGAGCCAGTAAGCCGCCTTCTGGACTCAACACTACGCAGTACTCACATGCCAAGCCGGATAGGCGCTCTCCATGGAATTCTTTACATTCTTGAGTGTGACCTCCTTGATGAAACAGCAAAGCAGCTCATTCCAGTCATTACTGAATATCTTCTTTCCAATTTGAGGGGAATAGCACAGTAGGTATCACCATAACAAGCTCTCTTTTGTGGCATTCATTTAACAGAATTTCTAAGCTATGGAACTGGAAGAGAATCATATGCTAGAGTGGTTAAATTCATTGAAGCACCAGCTGAGTGCAAAGTTTCATTGATTTGTGAGCTGTAAAGAAACTTTACAAAAAATGCCTTCCAGTCAAGACCTCTGGGTCTTAGTTCTTAATAAGAATTCCTGATATGTACAGATTACAGAAGAAAGTGGATTCCATTGATCATTAATTTCTTCCTTTCTTAACAGCTGTGTGAACGTCCACAATCAGCAACATGTGTTAGTAATGTGTGCAGTTGCGTTCTATTTAATAGAAAATTATCCACTTGATGTAGGATCTGAATTCTCATCCGGTATTATACAGGTATGTGTGATGTATACATATGTATGTGTTTGTATTTGCTTTTTTACCTTATGAGATTGGCAGAATATACCGTATTTTCCTGCATATAAGACAACTGGGCGTATAAGACGACCCCAACTTTTCCAGTTAAAATACAGAGTTTGGGATATATTCGCCGTATAAGACTACCCCTCTTCCAATGCACACCAAATAAAATTTTTAAAAGCATCAGATTTGATTTCAATATGGTAATTTTCCTATTACTGTACCTCCTTTTCTGCCTCTCAGATCTCGCACATGCGCACCTGCACCTCTTCACTGCAAACTTCAGAAGCGAGATCTGAAGGGCAGAGGAGGAGGTACGGTAATAGGATACAAGGGCGGCCCAGACAGGTAAAAGAGGTGTGTTTTTCTGGGGCCAGGGCCACTCTATCTTTTTTTTTCCATACCCCGTGCGCCCTGGAAGCCTGCAGCTTGCTCCGCCATTCACTTACACCTTCCCGGTAGGCGCCCCTTCACCTCACCATCGGGACCGCATTAAGTCCACGAATCCTGATGAATGGATTTTCTTCTACTGTACTTGTACAGCGTCGCCCTTAATGCTTTCATACAATCACTGCATAAGGCAGGGACGTGGCCATGGCCATTTTTGAACTCCCCCCCCCCCCACCATCACCATATGCGGCAACCACAGATTCTCCAATCTGATTGAAAGTTTCAGCACCCGCTCTATAAGACAACTCCCGTGTATAAGACGACTCCCATGTATAAGACTACTCCCGCGTATAAGACAACTCCCGTGTATAAGATTACTCCCGCGTATAAGACGACCCCGCGTATAAGACAACCCCTGACTTTTGAGAAGATTTTCTTGGGTTAAAAAGTAGTCTCATACACCAGAATATACAGTAAATGGAAGGAAGTGGCTTCTAAACAGTGCCTTGACAGATGATTGATGTGAATTTAGCAAGCATTCTCATAAATAGGAGCTCACATACTATCTAGTTTTAGTTACATAATAACACCCTTTTAGTAGATGTCTGTTGACTTTAGAGGATGTCCGTTTTCCCAGAAGGATTGTGGAAGTTTTGCTTCTTTTTTGGAGGGAGGAGTATTGGTTACAAGACTTTGTAGCAGTAATATTCATTTTCCAGCATCCTGTGATATCTCGGGGGAGGGGGGAGAGTGGTTCATAAATCTGAAGGAAGCCCATGTTGTTCAGGCATAATCTGAGAAAAAGCTTATGAGACAGAAGCCTACAAACAAGTCACTCTCAGCAAAAAAGAAGAAGGAACCATTCATACAGAGATTAACTCTTGGCACTACATAGGCTAGGCAAGATCTAACCACACAGACACCATTAATCCTCCCAGCATTTCCACATCGTCTCAGGGCTCTTCTACACAGCCACTAAAATCCAATTTGAAGCCAGCCCAGGGTGTTTACAAAACATACACTCCCAGTACAAGCTGCAATATGCATCCGTCCAGAAGATGAATAATGTATGAATAATGCAGAGCAGGAATCCAGGAGCAGCATGCAGAGTGCTTGTGAGGACAGGGTTAACACTGAAGCAGTGGGAGAAAACAACTTGGCTGGAAAGTACACAAATACTTTCCCCCACCCCCACAAGAGGAAACCACAATGTTCCCATGGAGACACTCGATTTGTGTTCTTAATTGTCTGCCATTTGACTTATTTTGGTTTTACCTCAAACATGTTTGATTCAAAACTGGCCTCATTTTAGCAATTTTTTTTTCAGATGTGCGGAGTGATGTTGTCTGGAAGTGAAGAATCAACACCATCCATTACTTACCACTGTGTCCTGAGGGGATTAGAACGACTTCTTCTTTCAGAACAGCTTTCTAGGCTGGATTGTGAAGCATTGGTTAAGCTGAGTGTAGACAGAGTGAATGTACACAGCCCCCACAGAGCCATGGCTGCATTGGGGTTAATGCTGACCTGCATGTATACAGGTACAAGTCTAGTAATTCTTTTAGTGCTGAAAATGCACACTCCATGTGCAATTCAGACTTTGATTTTCTCTATAACGCCATTGTATTATTATCCTTTGGAATTAAGGGTTCAGTGAATAATGAAATGAATATTGAAACAAAATGGAGTAGGTGGGTCAGGATTTGCTTAGTTAGTCACCTTTTGCTCACGTATGTGTGAAGCAAATGTCTTTGCATCTAAAATTCCTGTTCACCGTAGACATTTTTAAAAGGCTCCAGTTAATAAAAAAGCATAAGGTAGACATCTGCTCCTTCTATGGGAGTCATTCCAGACCAATCTTTCATTTGGAGGGTGGAAACAAAGCTTTTTCCCACTTGTGCTCATGCTCTTGGTTTTCTGAACTCAAATGTGTTTTCCTTCATCTATAATTCTGTGATTCCTATCTTGATTTATATCTCTTCCTCATCTATGTTTTGATGTCGCTGAACAAGTGTTAATTTCCCTTCCTTCTGTTTGGATTGCATTAGGGACACAGGACCAACTGCATATCTATCTAGGTTGAAAGAGTAACAGTTCACTGGCATCTGGGGGCCCCCCACCCAGTTGGGGGAAAGGCCTAAAGCAGCAAGCATTTTGTTCATCATTGGTTGGGAATGCAAACTGTGTTGTGCAAGCTTTCTTCCTTCAACTTTTGATACACATAAACAGAGAGCTACTCCACTTTCTTTCGAAATGATTTAAAATAATGCACATACATGATAGAAAATTGACAATTTACTTTTCTGATGTTGTGTGCCTTTACATCAGCTTAGACCTATCTCAGCATTTGCCAAGAGTTATTCCAGTGAGCCTGAGAAAATGTGACTTGTCCAGGGTCACATAGTGGGTTTCTGTGACCAAGTGAGGATTTGAACCTTGGTATTCAGAGTTATGGTCTAGAACCCAAATCACTACACAGATTCGCACTTTTCTGATACATAGATCCAAACCCGTGAAATTAAGAATGCAGTTGGATACAGTAGGACTCTGAAAACCAAAGTTACGTATTTAAGACTATAACAAGAACTCTGAATTTCTCAATAGATCTGTTTTCAAATTCTTGATTCTCTCTTGTCTTCAAGTTATATGTGCCTTCATGTAATATATCATTTCCATCATGATGACAATATTTTAAAGCCTAAGAAAACCACTTAGGCAATTGCAGGACAGTAATATTTGTTCCAATAAAATAAGAGTTTTTAATCTGAAAATTGATAATTTTTTCCAGGCCATGTCTTTAAACCCAGCAAAATATTTTAAATCTGTTTGTATTTATTATTGTGATACCGTCTTAGTTTAATTTTGTTTATGATGGTTTTCATTTGATGTATTGCTTTTTTTGATTTTCGTTTTGTATGTACTATGTTGATTTTGTTGTAAGCCGCCCCGAGTACTTGTGGAGAGTGGGTAGGATATAAATAAGGTTTGATTTTATTGGGTTGCTGTGAATTTTCTGGGCTGGGTGGCCTTGTTTCAGAAGCATTCTTTCCTGACATTTCACCCACATCAGGCATCCTCAGAGGTTGTGAGGTCTTATTTTTTAATAAATATTTAAAATAATTTATTATTATTATTATTATTATTATTATTATCATCATCATCATCATCATCATTTTACACTATTGTTTTAAATCTCAAAAATATGTTAATTTAAATACTGGTATTTTAGCCTCTTCCCTATTATAATTCAATAAAATGCAAGATTATGGTCCAACTTGACTTAAGTTTTACCCAATGTGAAAAAGGTGTATGTATCCAACACTCTGTTTTCCACATTCTATTTTCTTTTTATGGAAACAATAGGGGTGTACTTTTGTTGTTAAACTGCAAAGGCATTTTTGTCCTTTATGGAAATGCAGGTTAGCATTTCCACCATGGCAACATTGTGAATCATTTTGCCCTCCAGACGATATTGGACTGCACATCTCAGTAGTCTTAGCCATCATAAAAGTGATGAGGAATGCTGAAAATTCCCGGATAATAACATCTTGAGGGCCTCATGATGTTCAGCCCTGCACCATGGCACCTGTTCAGAGAGTCCAGAAAATGCTTTTTGAGAAAAAGACTGAAAGTTGTCAGGGAAATGTCAGATAGTCTTTCTGCATTTGAGAGGTTTAAAAGATAAACTAAAATGGACCTAACCATGGCCACTCTTGGCTGTCATATGAAGGCAGTGCCACTATGCTACTGGATGCCAATGCTGCAATTCGTATCCAGGGCGAATTGTCTTGTCCTGCATTATTTTAATTATTTACTTAATTGAGCTGATATCTTTTATTTTCTTGGTATTTTGTTTTAGGAAAAGAGAAAATCAGCCCAGTGCGAGTTACAGATCATAATCAAACCACCCCGGACAGCGAATCTGTCATTGTGGCTATGGAACGAGTTTCTATTCTCTTTGACAGGTAGGAATTTGTAGTCCTAAAGCAAATGCATTGTTTGATTACACTATGTAACATATTTTTGGTTCCTGTGTTATAAATGTCATTCCTAATGGATTTGATCATAAAACATGGGAAAAATTATTAAACTGCAAAACTTTGTTTTTGTGGGGTATTTTGCAGCACAGTTTGCTATAGTTTTTCAATGAATATCTCATAGAGTCTCAACTAATTCAACCTAGCTTGTGGCAGTCACAAAAAAAAAAGTACCGCACAATTAAACAGGAAATACCCAGGAACAGAACATTTTTCAAATGTTGTTACATACGGTTATTGCATATTCAGATATGGCATTAGACATTAGGATACAAATTAACTTTTATTTCCCAATGTTTGTCACCAGTGCAAATATTATGTCAATCCAGCACAGAAATACAGAAAACATGCAAAATCAACGCTTCTTCCTTTTTCTTATCTATCCTCTTCATATTCTGTGGTGGCTAGGTGTAAGATTGTTTTAAGCAGCCCGTTTTATCTATTAACGGGGGGGGGGGGGGGGGATTGTTAAGAATATAGAGATAGTTAACAATTCTTCAAACTGTTATCTATAATGCTATCATAAATACTCAATTACAAAATTTAGACTTCATCCTACTTGTGTAACAGCAATCTTTGACATCAGTAGTACGGGTAAAATTCTCTCTGTCCATTTGATAAGACAGAAATAATTTATTTGTAAAAATATGGTAGATGAGCAACAACATGGGAAGCTGACTCTTTCCCATAAGGGTCAGAAAGCTGTTGTCTTTCCATATGTTTCAGGATTCTGACTTTCATCAGTCATAATTAGTTGGAATTTGTGTCATAGGTTTTCCACTCACACCTACTGCTTTATACTCAGAAGGAAGGTAAACAGAAAGAAACCAAGGCTAAGATATATGTGCCATAAGCTCCTAAAAGAACACTGCTGTCATGTTTATCTATTTACCATATGGCCCAGACCATTCTTACTGTGTTTTTAGCATTATTCTAAAAAATGTACTAAAAACAGTGTTTAGGATGTTCAGATAATTCAAATAATCAGTGTGTTTGGGTTCCTATCAGCAGTATGGAGTGGTTATGGATCTTGGCCTAAAGGTCTTACAGCAGTGGTTCTCAACCTGTGGGTCCCCAGATATTTTGGCCTTCAACTCCCAGAAATCCTAACAGCTGGTAAACTGGGTGGGATTTCTGGGAGTTGTAGGCCAAAACACCTGGGGACACACAGGTTGAGAACCTCTGTCTTACAGTATCCTTCTCAATCGAAGAGGTACCTTGGAAACTCATCCACAGCCCTCTAAAAGGATTGTAGTTCACAGTGAGGGATAACATTTTTCAACTCCTTTCTTTTTTAGAGTGAATACTAATTAGCCCATGTTTCATGAGACAAAGTCATTATTGTTATCTGTATCCTTTGGGTGTTAGGGTCAGAAAAGGATATCCCTTTGAAGCCAGAGTGGTAACTCGGATTCTTCCTCAGTTTCTGGATGACTTTTTCCCCCCACAAGATGTCATGAATAAAGTTATTGGAGAGTTTTTATCTAACCAGCAGCCATATCCACAGTTTATGGCATCTGTAGTTTATAAGGTAAGATAATGGAGTGATGTAAGAGAAGTAATGGAAATAAGTAGTTTTGCTCCTTAGCAGATTGGTCTTACATGTACTTACCTGGGTGTGTGTTGACTTGCATGGTATAATAGGAGAAATTCCTTCTGGAAAAATCTTGCTTTGTAATTAATAGAACGAATCTGAGACTTCTCCTGTGCAATGATAATAATATAATATAATGTAAGGTAATATAATATATTGTATATACATATAATATTTATAATATTATAATGTAATACAATGTAATACTACTACTAATATACAATATAATATTACTACTACTAATATGATATTGTAATTATATATTTTATATTACATGTAATATTACTACAATATAATTGTACAGTACAATATAGTAATATATAATACTGATATTGTACTATGCTAATAACATAATATATGTATGTATGTATATGTGTGTGTGTGTATGTGTGTGTGTGTGTGTATATATATATCTTGTAAGCCACTCTGAGTCCTCTTCGGGGTGAGAAGGGCAGCATATAAATGCCATAAATAAATAAATAATTTACCATTTCGTGCTCATTTAATTATCTGTATGTGAGGCATTCTTCAGGATGACTTCATCTCATTGTTCAGAGTTGTTTTCTGGGTCTCATTTGTCTCAAGTGAAGGTAACTTTTTCAGGTCTGGTATCCCAGTTTGGAGAATAATCTAGATGTGGGAGAGACATTTATGAAAGACCTTTTTGTTTTCACATAGCTTTTAAAAGTTTGAGAGCTTCTTTAGTTTTATGCCAGAATCATTATTATGTGTTGCCAGTTTTTATTTTTGTTTTTATGTATTTTATTATTTGTGTATTTTAATACTTATGAACTGCTCTGAAACTGCTGGTGCAACCACATAGAAGCAACCACATGGTTTATATATATATATATGACTTGGGACCATTGTATATTTGTGTTCGTTTTGCAGGGAATGATTTGATGCACTTTCTTTGGCATGTTAATGATCTGTTTTGACTTTCACAGGTGTTTCAGAGATTGCATACCACTGGCCAGTCATCCATGGTCCGTGACTGGGTGATGTTGTCACTCTCCAACTTCACACAGAGAACACCCGTTGCCATGGCAATGTGGAGTCTGTCTTGTTTCTTTGTCAGTGCTTCTACCAGCCTGTGGATTTCAGCAATGTATCCTTTGCAAGGCGTATTGGTCTGCAAAGGTCTACAATAATCCTTCATTTTCTAATGGTGTTGGGATGAGTTAGTTTGACTTTTTTGGGATGGGTTAGCTTGTAATTCATCAAGGGGAGTGTATTTGTTTGATTAGTAATTAACAAAATTCCTTCACATCCCATCTCTTAAGTCAATAATTTTCTTTTTATTCATAATTTTAAATCTCGCTCTGTTTTCAACATCATGTTAGTTAGAGCTTTGCCAATAGCTTGTGACAGATCCCCTTTCCCAGTCTGGCCCCACAGTCCCAACCCTAGGAACCTGTCACTCATTTTGACCTTGTTTGTTCTCTTAATTTCTTTCTAGGATGGGTTTCTGAGCCTCAAGGTGAGCCCTTAAAGGTGGTCGTGTAACTACGCTGCTGTGGAGGGTTTGCTATGGTAGCCATGGCCTGATACTTTATAAGGCTTGTTAAAGACAACATACAATAACAAGTGCAAATTTCTTATAACTCACTAATATAGGATGGAGCATAAAGATCTCCCATATTTTGAAGGGGTATTAAAATGAACAAATCAGTCTAAGAAATGTATATGTTTCTGAAAAGTTTAGTTGAATGGGTTTAGAAATAATATCAGACAAATAGTTTTGTCACTATGCAGACTCCTCCTCAAGCTCCGACCTGATATTTCCAGTACCATGACATGGTGATGCTTTTACTGCTTCCACATTTTCTGGTGTTCTAACAGTCTTAAGCCTGCCAGGGATTTTCTTTTCAGTGTGGATCCAGTTGCCCAAAGATTAGAAACCCATAGCAAATTCATTTTTTAAATCTGATACAGATGCATTTCAAGCAAGTGCAAAGTGTGTATGGAACGCTCTCTGCGTTATCTCAGAACAGTTTTTCTCATGATGTGCTTGAACAACAAAGCCCTAATGTTCACTGGTTCAACTCATAATGGATACTAGGCTTGTGCATGGAACCGTTTTCAAAAAAAGTCTCCGGTTGGTCCGGAGGCCCTTCTAGTGTTTTCTGTTGGTCACGGGAGTCCTGTGTGCCAAGTTTGGTTCAATTTGTTTTAATATAATATATAATATATTGTATATACATATAATATTTATAATATTGTAATGTAATGCAATATACTACTACTACTACTAATAATAATAATAATAATAATAACAATAATATGATATTATAATTGTATATTTATATTACATGTAATATTACTAATAATATTACAGTATAATTGATATAGTGCAATATAGCAATATTTAAAACTGATATTGTACTATGTTAATAATATATTGTATGTATATATACCTTGTAAGCCACTCTGAGTCCCCTTCGAGGTGAGAAGGGCGGCATATAAATGTCGTAAATAAATAAATAATAAATAATTCCATCATTGGAGGAGTTCAGAATGCTCTTTGATTATAGGTGAACTATAAATCCCAGCAACTACAACTCCCAAATGACAAAATCAATTTTTTTTTTTAGTGATGGTCACTCCTTGTGTTGTGAGACATTTTGTTGCCAAATTTGTTGTGATTTTGTTCATTGGTTCTTTTGTTTTTAAGGTACTCATTATGCACAGAGCATATATATATAGATATAAATGTAGATGTAGATATAGATATAAATATAATTCATTATCTAGTTCATCATGATATAAAGTTTTCCAGAGTGTGTTTTGTACCTCCTTAACCCTTTCTGAAGTCTTCCACACATAATCAGCAGGATGGGAAAATCAGAACAAATTGACGTCAACCTCTTCTGCTTGGTGGCGATAGACTTTTACAGACATCAGATAGATGAAGAACTGGATCGCAGAGCCTTTCAATCTGTATTTGAAGTGGTCGCTTCACCAGGAAATCCATATCATCGCCTGCTGACTTGTTTGCAGAACGTTCACAAGTTCACCGCATGTTGAAGTGGGGGCAAAGTGATTATATGAAGAAAAGGAATATTGAAACTTCATGTGGAGACGGAAACTGACAACGAGAATATTGAAAGACGGGACCTGTTCAGATCCCACCTTGGGTTTTATACACTGCTACGTTTCCACCTTCCACCTGCATAAACCTGAACCAACCATTGCAGTGTGCATTACACAAGCAGGTGGAAAGGTTAGGGGGCCATGCTAAAAGAATGTCAATTTGCTGTAAAAGTTTGGGGAACCTGAGCATTAGTTACTATATAAGATACAAATACTGAATATAAAGCAAATAGTTCATATCGGCTTATGTCATGCTGCTAACATTAAACTTGATGAATATTCCGTTCCACAATGCAAAACACAGCCATTTAAAACCAAAATGCTTTAATTTCATATAGCTTCAGTTGTAGCATAATACTGCCCAGAGGCTCCCCCTGCCACCCTTATGTCTCAAAAGAGCAAGAAAATAGGCATTAAATACACCCAGCATGTTATGTTCTGCCTGGATGTTCTCTAATGTATTGTGGTGTTTGGGGATGACGGGGGTGGGGGTGGGGGGAATAAACTCATATGACCATACTTCTCTTTTTTTACCTCAAGATTTGAAACAATATATTGGGTAAAAAAGACCTCCTATAAATATTTCTATATCATGTATAGTATGTAAAGATGTAGAATGATGCCCGCACTGGAAAGAGGCTTACAGTATGAAACCACTCTTGTTGAATGTCTTGACACCAGAAGTCCTCCTTTCGATTTCTTACTATATGTTCTTCCTCATGTATATTTTTAAAAATCACTTTGGTGTACAAGTTACATTTTAAGCCCTGTAGTTCATCTTTTGTATATAACTATTTGGAAAAAAAATGGATATATTGATTAGTTTAAGTTGATTATAAGAGGCAATTAATTTTTTGAGGATGCTTTGGTTTCACTTTGGATATTTGAATGGGGAAAAAGGGACTAGCCACTGCAGTGAGCATTTTTAATTGTACCACGTTTTTAGAAAAGCAAACGAGGAACAAAACAGATATTTCCCTTCTGGGTTTTCTTATTCAAATCAATATAGTATATTTGTATTGAGGAAACAGTGCTATGCGTACAGTTTAAGAACCCGATCTGATTCTCGTAATTCTGAAATATTTGATATATAGGCAGATAAAATTCTGTGTTTTAACACTTTGCCAATCTACATGTCGAAGACAAACATCTTAAAATTCCACATGGATTGTATATTCTGGGAAGAAACTATCAACTTTACTTTTGGAGATTCGGGGGGAAGGTTCCACATTTAGATTTTCAGTAATGTTACTGTATATTTAATAGTCTTAACATTTCTTGCCAACGAAATTATAGTTTTATCTAAAGAAATATGGAATTTGCATTTGTGTATATATGTAAAATTACATATGTGACTGCATTCGATGTATACATATGTGCATATTGTATTTATTAAACTGATGGCGTTAAACTATTTCCAATTTGTATACCAGCCATTACTGCATCTGAATATAATTTGATTAAAAAGTAATTGTTCCATGTACTGTTAGCATCGACTTATTAATGCAAAACCAGTATGCAGTAGAAAAGAACATTTTGGCCTCTTCCTAGTCCTAGTTCATATACTCCATTCCCATTGATTCACTGAGTCTCCTTTCATTAGGTTTAGGCCTAATGGTCCATTCTCAACTATCCATTAACGTTCATTGAGAGGGTATGTCTGCTATTTTACAATTATTATTATTATACACTGATTAAAAAAAAATATTTTGAGTACCGGTTATACTCGAGTATGAGCCATCCCCAATTTATAATCAAAGTCACCTAATTTTATCACAAAAAAAAATGGGAACACTTATTGACTCAAGTATAAGCCTAGGATGGGAAATGCAGCAGCTACTGGTAAATTTCAAAATAAAAATAGATATCAATAAAATGACATTAACTGAGGCATCAGTTGGTTAAATGTTTTTGAATATTTACTGTATTTCAGAGAAAAACAGTAAATTAGCTCTGCAAGTGGAAAAGTAGGGTCAACAAAAATAATATGGTATCAAAAACAATAATAATAGTAAAATTTCTGTCCAGCCCTATCTCCCCATGGGGACTCAGGCCAGCTTCCAACATAGTAACAGGCAAACATTCAATTCCTATATAAACAATGCAGAGCTAGATATACAGGGTTAGTCAAAATGCATAGGCCAATAAGCCATTCAATTGAATGGCTTATTGGCCTATGCATTTTGACTAACCCTGTAGATCTATAATTATATATACTAATTTCACATATGCATTTCCCCTGAAACGTTTGCAGATCCTCTCTCTGTATATGTGCATTTCTCTCCTGCAATATTTGTAAGCTCTATATATCTATTTTCATATCTATCTAGACATCTTTCTCCTTATAGATAACTAAATCTATATAGGATTTGCAAAGACTTGCAAACATGTGAGGGGAAAATGCATATATAAATTTGTGTGTGTGTGTGTATACATACACAGATGTACAGATGTATAGGTAGCTCTATATTTTTGATATCTATATATAGGATTTACAGAGACTTGCAAACATGTGAGGAGCAAATTCATATTTGAAAATAATGTATACATATATAGTTACAGATATACAGGTACATGGAAATCTCTATATGTATATTGGATTTGCAAAGACCTGCAAACAAATGAGGGGGGAATTCATATATAAAATTAATGTATAAAGATAGATAGATACAGATAATATTTGGGTACATTGGGATTGGAAAGGCTTGCTGGGGGAAATGCCTATATATCTGTAGGAGAGATTAACAAATATTTTGAGGGAAAATGCTTTTATAAGATTAATGGATATTCCTGACTTGCAAGAGCTTCTCTCCCTTTTGAGTAAGCGAGGGAGGATTTTGAAAAGAAAACACTGATAAGGTGTAGCAAATTCTCAGGGTGGTCTGCAAGAAGGCCTTACTGGTACATTATTTAAACTGTTATGTTCATTCATATCATGATCTGATCACCTGCTCAATATATCCCATATGCATGGGTGTATTAGGATAACGATACAAAAGGTTTGCTCAGTAGATCCTCAGTCCCCCTCCCCCCGAATCAAACTCGGCCCCCCCTCCCCCCGTGAATCAAACTCAGCACCCCCCGAATCCAAATCCTGCTACGGGCCTGCTTTGCACCTTTGGACTGCAGCACCCCCTTTGTGTCTTGCACACTTCCATCCATTCCCTCTTATTCTCTCATGCTGTGTTCTTTTCTTCAACTTGTCTATTTGTAGTGTGCCCTTTACTTGTTTCTTACACACTGCTACATGCACTGACCATCCTCCCCCGCCACAATTATTTGCCTCATCTCATTTTGCACCGATGCAATGTGTATGTCCCTTCTTGTGACTCGCTCTCTCGTCTTTACTACTCCATCCTTTATCTCACCTTGTACACACAACGGTACCTCTGAGCGGAAATGCTTTTAGCCTTCTGTGCGAGAAGAAAGCCTCATCCAGCCCTTAGCAGTGTTGAACAAACTTGGACACAATCCACTTAGGTCATTATAAAAAGCAACAGGAAGTGAGTGGGGGACAGTTCCTGTTCATGCCCTATTCCCCGCTGTTAGAATCTGTGCAGTCTGTTTCGTTCCAAACAAAGTCTTGCTGTTTTGCAAATAGTACTTTATTGATTAACAAACAGCCAAGGCAAACTACACATATTATTCAGTGTCAAGACTGAGCTATTGACTACACTTACAAGATTTATAAATGACCCTGCATACAAACTGCTATCAAAAAACCCATCATCCAGCCTATTCATTGGTTCATTGATCATGCATCCTAGTCCTTTGTTCTCAAACCTATCTATAATAAATAGATCAATTTTCAAGACAGCATCAGTCTTACATATAACCCAGTGTTATGGCTTCCTCAGACTGGATCTACACTGGCATATAATCCAGTTCAAAGCAAATAATTTCGTTTTGGAAACTGGATTATATGTTATGCTTTTTTGATCCCCTCAGACAAAAGTTTGGACAAAGGGTCTCCCCTAAACTCCATAATACAACAGATGTATGACCCATGTTGACATTTTCAAGATATGATATGACCTTGAAAGAGTCATAACCCCCCCCCCTCCAATCCCCAACATCTCTTGGACTTTTGTTGTTGTTCATTCATTCAGCCGTTTCCAACTCTTTGTGACTTCATGGACCAGTCCACGCCAGAGCTCCCTGTCAGCCGTCATCACCTCCAGCTCCTTCATGGTCAATCCAGTCACTTCAAGGATACCATCTATCCATCTTGCCCTTGGTTGGCCCCTCTTCCTTTTTCCTTCCATTTTCCCTAGCATAACTGTCTTCTCTAAGCTTTCCTTTCTTCTCATGATGTGGCCAAAATACTTCATCTTGGCCTCTACTATTCTTCCCTCCAATGAGCAGTCAGGCTTTATTTCTTGAAGTATGGACTGGTTGGATCTTCTCGCTGTCCAAGGCACTCTCTTGGACTTATACTGATCTAAAATGTGGTGTAGACATCTCCCAAAACCCAAGAGGACAGTTGGGAGCATTTTGGGACAAAAATAAAATGTCCTCTAAACCCTTCCTTTAAAGTCTTAAAACTTTTGACCTTTTTCCCCAGTGTATGATTAACAAAATACAGCTCTTTTCTTGCTCATTCTGTATATGTCCTTACTCTATAAACTACTTCCAGATAGCTTGGGATTCTAATGGCTGAATCCCTTTGCACACCTATTGTATTTATCCTGTGTCTGATTGCTATAGACTAAGGACCTCATTGGATGGGCAAAGCGGAAGAAAGTCGAAAAGTGGAGGGAACCATCCCTCCTCATTCCCTACCATCTTCTGGGATGGTCTCGCATCCCATGTGCTTTCTCATCCTTTCCCCACTTCTTCTTCATGTTCTTCAATGAGGAGTCAGGTAACACCACTATGGGCAGTGCTTCTCCATATTATTGAAACAGAGCCCCACAAAGTCCCGCCAGAAGTTGCCTTGTGTCATGTGATGGGCTCTGTGGGATTCCATCTCAGCAATATGGAAAAACAAGGAGAAGTGATGACTGCATCTGCTAAGGCACCATGTAAGCCATTCCGAGTTCCCGTTGGGGGAGATGGTGGCGGGGTATAAATAAAGATTATTATTATTATTATTATTATTATTATTATTATTATTAGACAAAATGTGATTCTCCACATGTTGCAAGATGTCACCTCTCAACATAACTTCTCATTGGTTATGTTGGCTAGAGTTGATATAAAAGCTATACTTTGCTTAACCTTGACCAATGCCAGTTATTAGTCTCAACTAGCGTAGATCCTCTAAATAAGATATGTAACTTTTGATCTACCAAATCTCAGTTTATTCAGTTGGTCTGCTCTTGTCTCTAACAACTGGTTTAGATCTAAGAGTTGCTCCTCGGGGAGATGTGAAACTGACTTTTCAGAGCTGTCTAGAGCCTCCGTGATTTTTTCACATTTTGATTTTACTAAGTTATTAACATCATGGTACAGTGACACAATATAAGGATTCTTTTCACAGAAGAAACAAGGCAGTTCACAACCCTATGACTTACACACTGAGCTATCAGGATGTGTGTGTGTGTGATAAAATATGTTTTTATATTATCAGTTCTGACTATGTTGTGTTGTGGCTTTTATTTTCATTTTATTGTATGCGAATTTAATTTATTTTGTATGTTACCTAAAAAGTATAAATATTGGACAACTAATATATTGATTTTCTGTTATTAACTGTGTAGTTAAAACTTTTTAATGAATGTATTGAATTTCACAAATCTCTCAGTAGGATGACACAACAAAATGAAACTTTATTAACTTCTTATACCACAGTCCATATTGCACTGTGATGGAATAGGGAAGTGTTGTGGGAGATTTCCACCTCATAATGAGTGGATACGAACCTTACATAGCGTCATTATGGGCTCTTAGAGAAGCAAGTTTATCCTATATTTTATTCTCTGTCCATTCCGGATAGGGAACAATTTGTACCAGTTTTGCTGTAGATTGATGACACTACAAGACTGTCAGTTAAATTTTGCTGCTCCGTCAGTCTGAGAGGGTGCATGATGTACAGTAATTCGATATATTTTCTTTAAAATCTTTTTCAAAGAGTAAACTCTGGGATCAGAAATGATCCAGCTGAATGGTTACAAATTAACTCTGACACCTGAAAGCATGGGATGTCATTTACCTTTGATACACTAATGTAAAGATTTCAACTTGGTGCCACATTTTTTCCACTCCACATTGGTCTTGCAGTCACTTTGTTTATTTATTTATGACATTTATATGCCGCCCTTCTCACTCTGAAAGGGACTCAGAGCAGCTTACAAGATATATATATACATACAATATATTATATTATTAGCATAGTACAATATATTGTACTATACCATTATATTGTAATATTATTAGTAATATTACATGTGCCGTATATTCTGGCGTATAAGACTACTTTTTAACCTAAGAAAATCTTCTCAAAAGTTAGGAGTCGTCTTATATGCGGGAATTGCCTTATACATGGGAGTCGACATACGCTGGTGTAGCCTTATGCATGGGAGCCGTCTTATATGCAGGAGTAGTCTTATACAGCGGGAGTTGTCTTACAGAGCGGGTGCTGAAACTTTCAATCTGAATTGGAAAATCTGTGGTTGCTGCATATTGTGGGGGGAGCTCAAAAATGGCCACGTCCCTGCCATATGCAGCAACTGTATGAAAGCATTAAGGGCGACGTAGTACAAGTACGGTAGAAGAAAATCTATTCATCGGGATTCGTGGACTTAATGCGGTCCTGATAGTGAGGTGAAGGGGCGCCTCACCGGGAAGGTGTAAGTGAAGGATGGAGCAAGCTGCAGGCTTCCGGGGCACCCAAGATATGGAAAAAAGAGATAGAGTGGCTCTGGGCCCATAAAAATACAACTCTTTTACCTGTCTGGCCCGCCCTTGTATCCTATTACTGTACCTCCTTCTCTGCTTCTCATACCTCGCTCCTGAAGACTGCAGTGAAGTGGTGCAGGTGCGCAAGTGCGAGATCTGAGAGGTAGAGAAGGAGGTACAGTAATAGGAAAATTGCCATATTGAAATCAAATCTGATGCTTTAAAAAATTTTATTTGGTGTGTGTTGGAAGAGGGGTAGTCTTATACGGCGAGTATATCCCAAACTCTATATTTTAACTGGAAGAGTTGGGGATTGTCTTATACACCCAGTCGTCTTATATGCCAAAATATACAGTATTTATGATAGATAGGTTTGAGAACAAAGAACTAGGATGCATGATCAATGAGCCAATGAATAGGCTGGATGTTGGGTTTTTTGATGGCAGCTTGTATGCAGGATCATTTATAAATCTTATAAGTGTAGTCAATAGCTCATTCCTGACACTGAATCATATGTGTAGCTCGCTTAGGTTGTTTTTAATCAATAAAATACTATTTGCAAAACAGCAAGACTTTGTTTGGAACGAAACGGACTGCACAGATTCTGACAGCGGGGAATAGGGCACGAACAGGAACTGTCCCCCACTCACTTCTTGTTGCTTTTTATAATGACCTAAGTGGATTGTGTCCGAGTTTGTTCAACACTACTAAGGGCTGGATGAGGCTTTCTTCTCGCACACAGAAGGCTAAAAGTATTTCCGCTCAGAGGTAACATTATGTGTACAAGGTGAGATAAAGGACGGAGTAGTAAATAAAGATGAGAGAGCGAGTCACAAGAAGAGACAGACACATTGCATCGGTGAGATGAGATGAGGCAAAAAATTGTGGCGGCGGGAGTATGGTCAGTCTTATACACCCAGTCTTATATGCCGGAGTATACAGTAATATAAAATATATAATAATAATAATAATAATAATAATAACAACAACAACAACAATATTATTATTATTATTATTAGTAGTAGTAGTAGTAGTAGTAGATTGTATTACATTATTGTATTACAGGAGACTATGCTATAATATAAATATAAAATGCTGTTCCGCTGGCGCATAGATGGAGGGTCCTGATATGTGGACATACATAGTTACATCCATTGGACTGAGCAGCAAGCCTGGAAGACTCCATATGGCTAGCATTTGGGCCTCGCCTCTATCACTGCTGTTGAGTGGAGAGGTAGAAGAGGCATATATTTGATCCCATTGTTGCTGAATGCCAGGAGTGGGCCGCCTTCTGATGTGTTGGTCATCCACCTTGGTGGGAATAACCTCAGTTTGTTCAGGCCACACACATCATGGTGAGATCACCATAATCAGCAACACATCCCCCCCCCCCCCCCAGCAAACTCACCTCATTGCTAGGTGGCAGCCTCCATTTCTAACCTTTCACATTATTGTCGAAGGCTTTCATGGCTGGAATCACTAGGTTCTTGTGGGTTTTTTTGGGCAATAGGGCCATGTTCTAGAAGCATTTCTCCTGACGTTTCGCCTGCATCTATGGCAAGCATCCTCAGCGGTAGTGAGGTCTGTTGGAATTAGGACAATTATTTTTCACATTATTTTTTACCACACAGTCATGGATGCTTCATTTCTCCTGTCTTGCATGCAAATAAACCTATTTATACTTAACTAGGGGTGTGCTAATACTGACTTACTGATATGTAAATGACCACACTTGTGGAACTCCTTAACAAAATTTGGTGAAGTGCCACCACCAAGTTCTGCCCACAACTGACTTTGTCACCAAATGACAAAACAAAATGCGTGGAGAAACAGCCACATGCTTAAAATGTTGGATATACAAGGGGAAAGGTAAACTTTAAAAAAAGAAAGATTAAAACTCAGACAAAGGTATTTAAAATGAATAATCACAGACATTGTGTGTCAGGATCAGAGCTCCTATTTCATATTGCTCCCACTACCACCACTGTTCTGGCAATGTTGCAAACTTTTAAATTTTTTGTCATTTTTCATTTGGGCAGAGGACTCCTAAGTACTGAATGAACAAATGGATTAGAATGGAAATTCTATTCCTGCAGCCTGTGTTATTACATGTATGACTTTGTGGGCCTTAGAGTCCTTCTACATTAAAACCAATGCAGTTTAAAACCACTTTGACTGCCTTGACTCCAGTCTGTCAAGTCACCGTAACTGTCGTGCTACATGGTCTTTAGCCTTTTCTATAAAAACAGTGTTGATGCTTCACCAAAGTACTTCATGAGTCCATAGCATGGACCCATGACCCTTGTGCTGGCAGGACTGCTAAGCGAAAGGTCGGTGGTTCAAATCCGAGGAATGAGGTGAGCTCCCATCTGTCAGCTCCAGCTTCTCATGTGGAGACATGAGAGAAGCCTCTCATAGGATGGTAAAACATCCAAGGCATCCCCTGGGCAACGTCCTTGCAGTTGGCCAGTTCTCTCACACCAGAAGCACAGTTTCTCAAGTTGCTCCTGACATGGGGAAAAAAAATCCCTGTTGTTCATTCGTTCAGTTGTTTCTGACTGTTTGTGACTTCATGGACCAGTCCATACCAGAGCTCCCTGTTGGTCGTCACCACCCCCAGCTCCTTCAAGGTCAATCCAGTCACTTCAAGGATACCATCCATCCATCTTGCACTTGGTCAGCCCCTCTTCCTTTTTCCTTCCATTTTCCCCAGCATAATTGTCTTCTCTAAGCTTTCCTTTCTTCTCATGATGTGGCTGAATTACTTCATCTTGGCCTCTGCTATTCTTCACTCCAATGAGCAGTCAGGCTTTATTTCTGGTTGGATCTTTTCGCTGTCCAAGGCACTCTCAGAACTTTCCTCCAGCACCACAGTTCAAAAGCATCTATCTATCTTCCTTCGCTCAGCCTTCCCTATGGTCCAGCTATCATATCCGTAAGTTACTACGGGGAATACCATTGCTTTAACTATGCGGATCTTTGTTGCCAGGGTGATGTCTCTACTCTTCACTAGTTTATCAAGATTTGTTATTGCTCTCCTCCCAAGAAGTAAGCGTCTCCTGATTTCCTGGTTGCAGTCTGTGTCTGCAGTAATATTTGCACCTAGAAATACAAAGTCTGTCACTGCCTCCATGTTTTCTCCCTCTATTTCCCAGTTGTCAATCATTCTTGTTGCCATAATCTTGGTTTTTCTTTGATGTTTAACTGCAACCCAGCTTTTGTGCTTTCTTTTTTCACCTTGATTAGAAGGCTCCTCAGCTCCCCCTCGCTTTTGGCCATCAAAGTGGTGTCATCTGCATATCTAAGGTTGTTAATGTTTCTTCCAGCAATTTTCACCCCAGCCTTGCATTCCTCAACCCCACACATCGCATGATGTGTTCATCATCGTCCCTAGCTAGTATGAATACAGCTATAGTTATGGCTATGTAACAAATCTGATGAATGATCATAAACAAAAGACTTTTAAAAATCCCCAATTGACTGGATTCTCTCTCTAGCCTTGGGAATACAATACCCATCAGAATTTGTGGGTAGGCCAAGGATGCTGCTAAAAAGCAGCCCCATGTGGCATTTCAGCACTGAGGCAGACAACTAAGAGGTTTTTTTTTAACAAAACAGTAACAGGAATGGAAGCAATTCAGAAGGTGATTATGTTCTTTATAGTTGCTTTGGGAAATCCTAGGGAAAATAGTCATTATGTTGTCTGCTCTGATGTTGATTTTTCCACTATATTTTGCTTATACAAGTCATCAGTACAGGCTATCACTCATGGCCGAATATGATCATCTTCCAGAAGTAGAGTCTTGGCAGTGGGTCCATAAATGACTGTAGAGACCCATTCTGGATCTGCATGGTTGGTCACAATGAGGATATTGATTTCCAGATGGAAGGCATTTCCGACAAAGACGTGTCTGACACACCTTCCTCTTGGCATGTTTTCCCCTTCCAAGATGACATGATGGCTACAGTCTTGGATAGTTTCTATAAGTGTACCTCAGTTAATGAAGTAGACGTGTCTCTAGACTTTATTTCTTTAACAGTAAAGTACCAGAGGCAGAAATAAAGATTGGAAAACATTCTAACACCACAAAAAGAGCAGTTCAGCATGTTTCAAGAGTTTTTATTCAAAAATAACATTATGTATATAGGAAATGTATATATGAAATGGAACAACCGACTGGTTCAAGATTGGAAAAGGCGTACGACAGGGTTGTATACTCTCCCCCGACCTATTCAACTTGTATGCAGAACACATCATGCGATGTGTGGGGCTTGACGAATGCAAGGCTGGGGTGAAAATTGCTGGAAGAAACATTAACAACCTTAGATATGCAGATGATACCACTTTGATAGCCAAAAGTGAGGAGGAGCTGAGGAGCCGTCTAATCAAGGTGAAAGAAGAAAGCGCAAAAGCTGGGTTGCAGTTAAACATAAAAAAAACCCCAAGATTATGGCAACAAGAATGCTTGACAACTGGGAAATAGAGGGAGAAAGCATGAAGGCAGTGACAGACTTTGTATTTCTAGGTGCAAAGATTACTGCAGACGCAGACTGCAGCCAGGAAATCAGGAGACGCTTACTTCTTGGGAGGAGAGCAATGACTAATCTCGATAAAATAGTGAAGAGTAGAGACATCACCCTGGAAACAAAGATCCGCATAGTCAAAGCAATGGTATTCCCCGTAGTAACCTACGGATGTGGGAGCTGGACCATAGGGAAGGCTGAGTGAAGGAAGATAGATGCTTTTGAACTGTGGTGTTTGGAGGAAAGTGCTGAGAGTGCCTTGGACAGCGAGAAGATCGAACCAGTCCATACTTCAAGAAATAAAGCCTGACTGCTCATTGGAGGGAAGGATAGTAGAGGCCAAGATGAAGTACTTTGGGCACATCATGAGAATAAAGGAAAGCTTAGAGAAGACAATGATGCTGGGGAAAATGGAAGGAAAAAGGAAGAGGGGCCGACCAAGGGCAAGATGGATGGATGGCATCCTTGAAGTGACTGGATTGATCTTGAAGGAGCTGGGGGTGGTGACGGCCGACAGGGAGCTCTGGTGTGGGCTGGTCCATGAGGTCACGAAAAGTTGGGAATGACTGAACGAATGAACAACAACAACATATATGAAATGAAACAATAAGGTCAGATAAACCTAGCACTAGTAAACAAAAATATTTTTACTCTATGAAAGACCACTTGAAAATTTCTTCAAAATGTTTCCTGAGGTTATTTTTTTTCTTTCAGCAGCCTCCACTTTTTTTTACATTTAAAATTGTATTTTGTTGGCGAAAAGTATAGATTATGTTTTTAGGTTGTTGTAGGTTTTTCGGGCTATAGGGCCATGTTCTAGAAGCATTCTCTCCTGATGTTTCGCCTGCATCTATGGCAAGCATCCTCAGAGGTTTGGCAAGCATCCTCAGATTAACTGAGACCTCACAACCTCTGAGGATGCTTGCCATAGATGCAGGCAAAATGTCAGGAGAGAATGCTTCTAGAACATGGCCATATAGCCCGAAAAACCTACAACAACCCAGTGATTCCAGTCATGAAAGCCTTCGACAATAGATTATGTTTTTCCCCCAATAAGCCAGAGCAGAAGGTGAGCTCAGTTAATCTGCTTTTCCTTAATTGTTCCCCTCGAACCTCTGTTTGTGGTGCCCACTGAGCATGAAAATAGCACTATTCATTGCTTGGTGTGATGATCTCCAGATGACCAGAGTCACTAAGCAATGGAGGAAGGGGGAAAGAAAGAATTGCTATCCATCCCTCTCTTCTCTGATCACCTCTGCACTCTAAATGCTGTTACTCCAGACACAAAGCAACAAACAGCACATTTTTTGTGCCCAATGGGCACCACAAACTGAAAATCGAGGGAGGCAAGGTAGGTACTATTTTCTGCCTGAGCCCAGGGAAAGTGGGACAGTGTGTAATCAACTGTGCCACTTTATAAATAGGAAGTGGTGCAGTTAAATACACATGTCCAAAATTGCTGCTTACTCCAGAGTTTTGGGAAAGCCCTGGAGTATACAGCGACTTCTGTTAGCATCATTCAAAAATGTGTGCCATTGAATAGGGACTGGGCTGTGGTGCAGCTAGTTAGTAGCCAGCTGCATTAAATCACTACTGACTGAGAGGTCATGAGTTCGAAGCCAGCCCAGGTCGGAGTGAGCTCCCGGCCATTCAGTCTAGCTAGCTGTTGACCTATGCAGCCCAAAAGGCTGTCAAGTGGGAAATTTAGGTACTGCTTTATGCGGGGGGGGGGGGGGGGGGCTAATTTAACTAATTTACGACACCATAAAACCTTCCAGCAGTTTGCATAAGAATGAGGAAGTACTCCATCAAGGATTCGGTGTCACAAGTGGACGGTGAAGCGGCAGTTCCCCCTGTAGCCTGAATCGAGCATGCCATCATGAAGCCGGAAAGCTGGAATGTTAAATTGCTTCTGTGCCTGTCTATATATGTTGTATGTCTAATGGCATTGAATGTCTGCCATATATATGTGCATTGTAATCCACTGATGTAGTGGCTGCAAAACTGATTTGTCCCCTTCCAACTTGAAGCATCAGTGAAGACACAACCCAAGATGTACCTATATAGTTTAAGTAAAATAAATCTCTTCAGAACATCAGTCTTCAGTTCGTCTTTCACCCAGGGGAAGCCAAAACATGTGCTTCATCTGAAATTTACTACTTGAGGAAATGTGCAATGCATATTATTTTTATTCATAACTGTTTTTCCACCAGTAACTTCCACAATGAAAACTGCACTCTGGCAAGCATGAAAAGCCATATTTAAGTTTAATGGTCAATCACATGTTTACTTGCTATATGGCTTTGTTGTTTATTTGTTTAGTCGCTTCCGACTCTTTGTGTCATTATGGACCACCCCATGCCAGAGCTCCCTGTCAGCTGTCTCCACCTCCAGCTCCATCAAGGTCAATCCAGTCACTTCAAGGATCCCATCCATCCATCTTGCCCTTGGTCGGCCTCTCTTCCTTTTTCCTTCCATTTTCCCCAACATCATTGTCTTCTCTAAGCTTTCTTGTCTTCTCATGATGTGGCCAAAGTACTTCATCTTTGCCTCTAATATCCTTTGCTTCAGTGAGCAGCCGGGCATTATTTCCCGAAGTATGGAATGGTTTGATCTTCTTGTGGTCCAAGGCACTCTCCAAATTTTCCTCCAACATGCCATATGGCTCTTGACCCATATTTGTCTGCATTTTTGTAATGCATTATTTCCAAATTATGAGTTTTGTTGCAAGGATGTTCTTTTGGCGAATATCACCCTTGAGGGAGGATGATGGAGGAAAATGGACAGCATTCTTGTTTGCTAAACAGCACTCTGGATATTTTCCTAAATCTTTCCAAAGCAGCCACAGTTAAATTTGTTTTTGTTTTTTCTCGGTGCAGCCGGAGGCGATGGCAGGGCAACGCACACACAGAGAGACTGAAAGGGAGAACCTGCTGTCAGATAATCCTCCCCTTGATTGCCATCTGTCTCTTAGTCACATGATTCTCCCCAACCGAGTCTCTGTAAGATCCCCCCCCCCCCCAAAAAAGCTTACTTTGCGAGTCTTAAAAGAGATCATTGCACACAACACTGCACAGTAGCTGTTCAAAGGGGGTCTTTTTGGTGGGACTTGGTATACCAGATTCCTCAGTAGGAATCTGGCATACCAAGATTGTTGTTGCTGCTGCTAATGAAGCTGAATGGTAGTTAAGCGCTTTAAGTAGGAAATTTTAATTCCAACATTCTGATATTAAAACCCTTTAGTAAGAGGAGGGAAACATAAAGAAATGGACACCAACCAAGAGGAGGTGCATGTGTTGCTAACCCTGTAGAAACTTTTTGTCAACACACTTTGCTTCAAGATCGTATATTTGTCTTTTTCTCTTGTAGCATGACTTATTACATTTATTATATTCCGTATTGGATCTGCTAACCTCTTATTTTAAATAAAACCATATTGGTCCTCTCCTATTAACGTTCTGATTATATCTTGAAGTCTATTCGTAGAATTTTTGTAAACATTTGATAATCTACGTTGCATAATGTGATTGGTCTGTATGAGTTGAGGTTGGTCTCCTCCTCATTAGGTTTTAAAATTGTAATTATTTTTTACCCTTTCCATGTCTCTGTGATGGTTCTATTTGTCAATATTTCATTGAATACCTTTGATAGATTAGTTATAATTTCAGATTGGAATATTTTATAGAAATTAGAGGTAAATCCGTCTGCATCAGGGGAAGAATTTGGTTTGAGACTCTGAATAACTTTTGTAAATTGGATGTTTACAAAGCTTTTGACACAGTAAACCACTAGTACTTCTTCCAAGTTTGTGAAGACTTGGGTGGACAATTTTGTGAAGTAATTAAAAATGTAAAAATGGAACAAGAGCACCTCCCCATGGCTGGAGTTGAGCATCACCTCTAGATGCCGGAGATTAAAAGGGGAAGGCCTTTCCCTTGCTGTATATTTATTGTATGTCATTGAGGGACGGTCCCAGAAGGTGTTATTGGGTGACACCTGTCCGGCACCACAACCGTTGCTGTGTGGAGTCCCACAGGGTTCAATTCTGTCCACGATGTTATTTAACATCTACATGAAGCCGCTGGGGGAGATCATTTGGAGTTTCGGAATGAGGTGTTATCTCTATGCAGATGATGTCCAAATCTGTCACTCCTTCCCGTCTGTCACCAAGGGGGCTGTCCAGACCTTGAACCAGTGCTTGGCTGCAGTGTTGGACTGGATGAGAGCTAACAAATTTAAATTGAATCCAGACAAGACAGAGGTCCTACTGGTCAGTCGTAAAGCCGAACAGGGCATAGGGTTACAGCCTGTGTTAGATGGGGTTACACTCCCCCTGAAGACGCAGGTTCGCAGCTTGGGGGTGATCCTGGACTCATTGCTGAGCCTGGAACCCCAGGTCTTGGCGGTGGCCGGGAGAGCTTTTGCACAATTAAAACTTGTGCGCCAGCTGCGCCCGTACCTTGGGAGGTCAGATCTGGCCACAGTGGTCCACGCTCTTGTTACATCCTGATTGGATTACTGCAATGCACCCTACGTGGGGTTGCCTTTGAAGACTGTTCGGAAACTCCAAGTAGTCCAGCGGGAGGCAGCCAGAGTACTAACAGGAGTGTCATACCACCCCCCTGTTATGTCAGCTCCACTGGCTGCCGATCCAATTCCGAGCACAATTCAAAGTGCTGGTTTTAACCTACAAAATCCTATATGGTTCCGGCCCAGTGTATCTGTCCGAACGGATCTCCCGCTACATCCCACCTCAGAATTTGAGATCTTCTGAGGAGGCCCTGCTCACGACCCCGCCCCTATCACAAGTGAGATTGGCGGGGACTAGGAGCAGGGCTTTCTCGGTGGTGGCCCCTCACCCGTGGAACTCACTCCCGGGAGAAATTAGATCAGCGACATCCCTCCTTTCCTTCAGGAAAAAATTGAAAACATGGATTTGGGATCAGGCATTCAGACAACCTGGCAGATGAAAAAGGACGTGGCGATAAAATGGAATTGACATACGGAATGGAATTAAGGAACTCTGGACAACGCACACTGAGTTTGTGATTAGTTTTTAATGATTGTGTTATTGTTAACTGTTTAATTGTCATAAATACTGATTGTTGTTTTATATATATATGTACTCTATGTAAGCATCGAATAGTGCCTTGTTTGTAAGCCGCCCTGAGTCCCCCTAGGGGGTTGAGAAGGGCAGGGTAAAAGTAACTGTAATAAATAAATAAATAAATAAATAAATAAATAAATAAATGTCATTGTGTAAAAGGCATTGAATGTTTGCCTTATATGTATACTGTAATCCACCCTGAGTCCCTCCTGGGAGATAAAGTGGAATATAAATAAATGTATTAAAGTGTATTATTATTATTTGAAACACAACAAGATGAGTCCACAGCAGACACACTGCTGGCTGTTGTATTGGATCACATGTCGGACACTTCCCAAGTGTTTAGGACTGTGTGATGTATCGGCGAATAATGCGTGTAGATCCCAGTAAGGTGGCCTTCTGCAGCTGGCAGATGGTAATTTTGTCAGTGCTGATTTTGTGCCGATCACCACCGGGACCATCTTTACTGGTTTGTGCCAGAGTCTTTGCAGTTCGTTGTTGTTATTATTATTATTATTATTATTATTATTATTATTATTTGAAACACAATAAGATGAGTCCACAGCTAGCTATGGACTCTGCTAGCTATCTGCTAGATAGTCTGCTAGATGGTAATTTTGTCAGCGGCAATTGAATTTAAGTGCAGGCCAATGTCTTTAGGCACTGCACCCAGTGTGCCGATCACCACTGGGACCACCTTTACTGGCTTGTGCCAGAGTCTTTGCAGTTCAGTCTTTAAATCCTCATATTGTGTCATCTTTTCCAGTTGTTTCTCTTCAATCCTGCTGTCACCTGGGATTGCAACATCGACAATCCATACTTTGTTTTTTATCACGATTGTGAGGTCAGGAGTATTGTGCTCCAAAACATCATCATCATCATCATCAGGGCTGTAGCCAGAAAAAGATTTCAGGGAGGGTTGACAATTTCGAGGGGGGGGGGTTGAAAATTTCGGGGGGGGGGGTTGAAAATTTTGGGGAGGGTTGAAAATTGGGGGGGGTTGAAACCTGCCTACTAGCTCCCGCTGAAGCAAAGAGCACAGCAGGGGGCAGAGCAGCCTTCAATAGCCTGCAGCTCCACCCCTGTCAACCACCTCCACCAAGTCTGGCCTCCTTAATGAGAGCATTCAATATCCCCCCCCCCCCCAACTTGGTTGCTTCGCTACATCGGCTATTGCTGCAAGTAATGACAGTGTGAATAAATTGTCAGTATTTGCTTGAGATAGTGCTTACAGTTCTGGAGGGACTCTTAATTTTTTGCATCTCATAGACTTAGCATGGGGATTTGGTTAACCAGTTAAAATTCATGAGTAAACCAGGTTTTTTTAAAAAAAATCTGAAACATTTGGGGGGGGTGAACCCCTAAAACCACCCCCTCGCTACAGGCCTGATCATCATCATCATCATCATCATCATCATCATCATCATCATCATCATATACACACTGCCTTCTGCGTGGCATCTATCTTGAAGTATAGTGGTTGCCTTTCAAATACAGACTGAATCTCTCCTCCCCCATTAGCCACAAGCATTGCTTCAAAGAATATACATTTCATGGGTCTTAAGCACAGGACCGAGCCCATCATGTCTGGCAGAACATGTTGGATGGGCTTTCGGGGAAATTAGTCCAACAGCAAGTGGGATTTAGTTTTCTATGAAGAACACTGCCATAGAAATACAGCAACGTATTTACAGTGTTTCATCGTAGTGCCATTTCCCCTTTTCCCACCACCTCCAAGGCAATAAATAATGCCTCCCAAAGGCAGCAGCAGGCGGGTGAATAAAAGGCTCTTGCCCAGGGCAAATATATGTATGTGGGAATATAAACCCACAAAAGGCAAACCCATGCCTCCAGAGGAACTTGCTTAGCACTAGAAAGCTCACATCCCTCGCATCCACACATGTCTGCAAGCACTAGTGTAGATCCGTGCTCCAGGAACAGGAACCCGGCACCATTTTAGGGTTTCCACTCTTTTCTGCTCTGCCAGCCGTCCTTTAGAGGTTAACAATGCTTCCACAAAGACTTTTTAGTGACAGTTGTTGCAGGAGGGCCTTTGTGTGTGCGCTGGGCCTGAGCCTTGGCCACCTCCTCCCAGGGAATCTGTCAAGGCGCCACTTAAAAGCCCATTCAGGCTGCACCCCCCCCCCCCCCTTGGCTTTGCCTCCCCCCTTTTGCAGCAGATTGCCTACAAGGTAAGGAAAAAGCTCAAAAGGAGCAAAAAAAACTTAAAAGCGGCTTCTCAAAGGCTGCATAGATCATTTTTGTTGTTGTTTTTGTTCAACCTAAAGTGTTTAAAAGCTTTAATATTGATGGCCTGTCAACTTTGTCCTGATTCTTTTTGCTTTCAGTTAAAAGGTTTTTGTTGTTGTAGCTTATGCAGTTGCTCTGTTGCCATGGCAACGTGACATCAAAATGACGTTTCTCTGTTTAAAAGCTTTTAACTAAATTCCTGCCTGTCAGATGTAGGCCCCATTTTGTGCACTCAGGCTTCAAGCTGTTGCAAAGAGGTTTCATGTGTTCTGTTGTCATTCAAATCCCGGGGCTTCCCGTGCCTGCCTGGCACCGCAGAACCCTAAAAACCCCAGTAAAAACCGACATTAAGTGTCCTCTTGGAGACTGGAAACCCTTTTAGGTCAAGCAGCCATGGCTGCAGCAGAAATCCCCAACTACCTGGTTTCTGCTCAGACTGAGAAGCACAGGAGGGCCAGGAACTGGACTGATGCAGAAATGAGGGGCTTAATGCTGGTTTGGGAAGAATTTTTTGAGGAGCTGAAAAAAACTAAAAGGAATGCCAAAGTTTATGAGAAAATGGCCAACAAACTCTTTGAAATGACGGGGGAGATTCGCCACGGAGAAGAAATAAAGATTAAAATCACAAACATGACATTCCAGTACAGGTAAGCGCCGGTTAATTCCTTTTTCTTCTGAAAGAGATGTCTTGAGACTGCTCAGGCTCTTCTTGCCTTTCCTGCAAAGGGAAGCCATAGATGAAAGACTGAAGGCTGCTCGCGAGGCTCTTAAAAATCCCTCTCAGCACTCTCAGCATGTTGCCGTTCTTCATGTTTAGCCTCCTGATTTAAAATGCTAGCTTAACCTTTGTGATGATTAATCCTTCCCTGTAGTAAAGTGTGTCTTGTGTGCATATAGAAATGTATATATATATATATTTACAGATATTATATACACAAAATCTTATTTGATTTGCACTCGCGAGGAAAGCCACTGCAGCACAGATCTATCTTCAGCTAAGTATTTTCTAAACTAAAATACTTGCAAATGAAACATTTTTCAATGAAATATCTATATTTTTTGCCTTTGCAGAGTGAGGGAGTTACACTTGAGAGGACTAAAATAACTGTATGCATCACCACTGAGTGACACACATTGCTATAATTGTACTACCCAGCATTAGCAAACCGAACAACTGCATTTCCAGAAGGAAAAACGGCACAGTGTAAATAATGCTCTAACTGGCGGAGGAAACAAAGGTATCCAAAGATGAGCTAATGGAGTATAGTTAGTGTCCATCAAAACCGAAAGTTGGCTTAGGAGACTGAAATGTTTGCGGCTTTAGCACAGGGAAGCATGATGGTGTTGAAAGCAGTTTCTTTGTGAGACATGAGCTAATAGGTCTGATTTTAGCTGTTTGTTGTCCTGAAACATGCAATACGTAATACACAGCTATCATTCATGTGTCTCAAACGTGTGATCCTGATTTTTAGTTTTCATTTCACAAATTAGGATTGACAAAACACATTTATAACAGCCATCCGTGCGAGACTGTTTTGTTTTTTTGTAAGATCATTATCCCTGTGTGTAAATCTCAGGATATTTATTAAAGCGACATGTCGATGCAACTCTGCAAGCCTTTTAAAATCCCAGTTTTCATTTTCTTCTCTGGTTTGAGCTTTTTAAGATGTCCTTTTAAGTTAGGAGTCGTGTTTTGCATGGAACAGCTAATACTCTTAGAATTATGCAATTGCACTTAATTTCCATCTTGGTGGAAAGCACTAGTTTGTTTTACGTATGCGCACAGTGGAATAGAAAAAATTACATATGCGCACACTGGAATAGAAAAAAATATGTAGAGTACTGACAAGACAGATAATGAAAATATTTAATTTCAAGGCCTTGGAATGGTTTCAAATACATACACAGAGGTACATATACATACACTTTTTAAAAAGGAATATTCAAACTTCTACATCTAACATCTTGAAAATACAATTAGGGCAGGTTCAAGGCCATATGTACAACAGCTATGCTAAGAATGCCACTGATTCTGTAGCTGCAAACTTGCAAATCGATTCCTGTTGCTTCTACTTCTCTGTTAATTCCCTTCAAGTATCTACCCCCCTGTATTTGGGACATGACCTTCTCCTTAGAGACATTCCCTGTGTGTTTTGCCTGCATGCCCACATATTCCAAGAGGGAAATCAACTTACACTTACTGCAAGTATAACTACTCATATCCTCAGGCAAGAACACAAACATACCATAGCTGTTGCAGGTGACTACATGAGCTCCCTCACTACCCCTATTTATCCATTTATCCATTTATCCAAGAACAGAACAGAACTCTGAGCCTCCCTCTCAAAATCCCCTTTTAAACACCCACATAAAACACCCCTGTTTGCTGAGTTGTGTGCCAAACTTCAGGAACAGATGTTGTAGCTATTGGTTAACTTTGTCTATGCAAATACTACTTCCTCCTGGACCAGTTGCTTAGGCGGATGACCAGAGGCTCTACTTTTCAGAAGAATAGAACCCTTAAGAGCAAGCAAGTATGCATTCAATACATATAAACAAATAGACCCCCCCCCCCCCCCAAAAAAAACAACAACAACAACACAACCTTAGTCAACAAACTTTCCCAACAAACTCTCCCAAAGTATTATCTGGGACTGGAGAGGTTTGGCTCAAGGGACAAAAGCTTGGTTTATGCTTGAGCCTGGATCCATTTTTAGCCACTCCCTTTAGCCAATCCAGCTTCTTCGGTTTGATCCGGTATCCATAACAGCAAGGGCCCAGCCATCATGAATTCCTATCCAAAAAGTGACCACGTGGCAGGCAATCACGGCTCCATCATAGTTGAATCTTTTTGATTTTCCTTTATTTTCCTGGTTCTTTTTCTTTAGTGGGACTGACTGGCAGTTGAGGACCTGAGAGATGGTAGGTGGCGTGTGTGCGTGCATATTTGGGGGCTTGGAGAGTCACCCTTTAAGCTTCTTTTTCTCCTTCCCTTCCTCTCCTTCAGAAAATACTTCTAAAATATAATAATTATTATTAATAACTAGCCGTCCCCTGCCACGCGTTGCTGTGGCCCACATGGCTGTTCTGTGTGGGAGTTTTGGCCCAATTCTATCGTTGGTGGGGTTCAGAATGCTCTGTGATTGTATGTGAACTACAAATCCCAGCAACTACAACTCCCAAATGTCAAGATTCTATTTCCCCCAAACTCCACCAGTGTTCACATTTGGGCATATTGAGTATTCGTGTAGAGTTTGTTCCAGATCCATCATTGTTTGAGTCCACAGTGCTTTCTGGATGTAGGTGAACTACAACTCCAAAACTAAAGGACACTGCCCACCAAACCCTTCCAGTATTTTTGTTGGTCATGGGAGGCCTGTGTGGCAAGTTTGGTTCAATTCCATCATTGGTGGGGTTCAGAATGCTCTTTGATTGTATGTGAACTATAAATCCCAGCAACTACAACTCCCAAATGACAAAATCATTTTTTTATTGAAGGACATACATTGGGTTGTTAGGTGTCTTGTGTCCAAAGTTGGTGTCAATTCATCCAGTGGTTTTTGAGTTCTGTTAATCCCACAAACGAATATTACATTTTTATTTATATAGATAGTAATCCTAGCAAACAAAAAGAGAAGCCTATCTCTCCTCTAGAGCAGAAAGTAGAAACATCATTAAGAAGCAAAACCCCAAGCAGAAAGGAAATTGCAGGCAGGCAGTGGAGAGAGGGGATTTTTAAGGTAGTCCAGGGAGGATAGCTCCACTGAGCTCCAGGTCAGGTTGTTTGCCCTTCCTTCCCTGGGCCTCTCCTGGGCCTTGGAAAGCTGCCTGGCATGTTTCTGGTGCTGGGAGAGAAAGTGCATATGCCTGCCTCTCCTCTAGAGTAGAAATAGCTTTTGCAAAGCATTAAATTGGATCTCCTCTAAAAATAAAAGGGAAAGGATCCAGAAAGAGTGGTATCTTAACTCAGATGCTTTTTAAAATCTAGGTCTTAATAAAGGATATAAAAGGGGAGCCTGTGGGAAATCCCAATTGCCACCAATGGGCTAAAAAGGGCTGCATTTTCATATGCGGGAGATGTGCGAAAATGGATATGGTGGTGTGTGTGTGTGTGTGTGTGTTTTGGTATCCGGCAAGCATAAAGGCATATCGACATGCACAAACCTAGTCTCTTCCACTACACTTATGCAAAACATCTTTTTTGCCTTGCTTGTTTGCCTTGTTCCTGTATTCCAGGCTACAGGAACTAGTGCTGTATGTATTGCTATGTACAAATTATCATGACTATGTATAAATTGTTCTCTTAAATTTGTTCATAGCAGAAAATTATACTAAAATGAGTACATTACAATATTTTCAGAACACACTTTCAGGTATAAACACTATGTGATGTTTCCAGATGTTTATCCGAACACAACTATCAAAATCTATTTGCAGGACCGTCATTTATTTGCAAAGACATTGAGATCATATTTGATCAATGGCAACCTACCCTCTATACTATAATTTTCAGCATTTTTTTACTCCAAGGTGTAAGGCAGGGGTCCCCAAACTTTTTAAACAGAGGGCCAGGTCACAGTCCCTCAAGCCGTTGGAGGGCCGGATTAAAATTGGAAAAAAACAGGAATTAATTACTATGCACACTGCCCATATCTTATTTGTAGTGCAAAAAACCACTTTAAAACAATACAATAATTAAAATGAAGAACAATTTCAATGGGAAGTATGGGCCTGCTTTTAGCTGATGAGATAGGATCGTTGTTGTTGTGTGCTTTCAAGTTGTTTCAGACTTAGGATAACCCTGAGCGAGGGCCAGGTAAATAACCTTGGAGGGCCGTATCCGGCCTCCGGGCCTTAGTTTGAGGACCCCTGGTGTAAGGGAATAATGGGCTTAGGTTTCAAATTACCTAGAGAGCACCAGTTTGGGGAAGGATAGCGAATGAGGTCCTGCAAAACTGTTAATGTCCAAAACTATTTATTTATTTATTTATTTATTTATTTATTTATCTTACTTATATACCGCAGTTCTCAGCCCGAAGGCAACTCACAGCGTTTCACAACAAATACGAACAGCAAAAATTCAGTGCTACAGTATAGAAACAGTTAGCAACCTAACACATTACACAATTAATAGTTACTACAATACCCATTCACTGTCGTCTCGTCATCAAAAACATGTTCCAGATTCGTCATCCATTGTTCCATTCCAGTGTTCATTAACCAATCATTGCACTAATTATATTTATTTATTTACCTTACAAAACTAAACTGATAATAGTTATCACAGACTATCCCTCACATTTAGTATGGATCAGATGATTCTAATTTTAATTTGTCCAATGCTAATTAACATTTGGAAAGAAAGTGTAACTTGCCCAAGGTCACCCAGAGAGAATCCATTGCTGAACCACAATTTGAACCTTGGTCTCTACAATAAAGTTCAAGACTCAAATCATCGCCCCACACTTTCATTCATAAATAGGATCACAACTTTATTTATTTATTTATTTATTTACTTTATTTGTATACCGCTCTTCTCAGCCCTTAGACAACTCAGAGCGGTTAACAACAAACAGCAGGAAAAATTCAATGCTAACAATATACAAACCATATAAAAACAGTTAAGGCAGTAATACACTAAGCAATTAACATCAATAAACATCAATCACATCAATAAGTGACGCATTAGCGTCTCATAACTGAAATCATAATCCAAGTTCGTCATCCGTTAATCTGATTTCCTATGATTCATTGTAATTCATTGCACTGCCTATTCAAACGCCTGTTCAAATAACCAAGTTTTTACTTTCTTCCGAAATGCCATTAGTGAGGGAGCCGATCTAATATCTGTGGGGAGGGCATTCCACAGCAGAGGGGCCACCACTGAGAAGGCCCTGTCCCTTGTCCCCACCAACTTTATTAATTATACATCTACACTGCACAGTTACAGCGCAATTGCCATGTCTGCTTCCTATAGGATCTGCGAATTGGTAGTTAGAGATCCCTGGCAAAGACTTTTCAGAAGTGCATGGAGTTACAAATAACAGGACGGAAACTTAACAATTAAAAAAGTATCAGTATTCTATAATTTTGTATCAAAGATGCACCCGATTTTTCACATAATTTATAATGACTGAAAAAGGAAGTTGATCAAGTCAATTAATCTAGAAAGATCTATTCCTTGGAAGAGATTGAATACCAGTGACATATACCCGAGGGTTGAAATGGATCTTATAGCGCCTTTGAGACTTACTTAAGAGGACAAATTTGGTAGCATAAGCTGTCATAGAGTAAGTTTATTTTCCCATATATAGGCAGAATTACTTGACTTTCCCCATTCTCCCATGCTTCCTTTTTTTTCTTTTCACGTATAAATGTGAGTTATAAACACTATTAAGCATGAATATTTTTTTAAAAAAGAAAATGACAACTTGGACCTTTTGTTATGCTTTTTAAGATTTGTTCTGTTTAATTTTCCAACTAAGACGTGTTAATAATTGAAAACGGAAGCAATGGATGTTAAGGGAAGAAAAGCAATTAGTATGGAGAACCATTGAGCAACTATGACTCAAAGCTCTTTCAGATTTATGTACTTTAATCTTTTTTAAAAATAGAACTAAAAAAAGAACACGAGTACATGCATAAAAGATCTCCAGATGTTTTCACGGTTCATTTTTAGACACTGGAATCTTTCCGTTAAAACCTTATTTTGAATGGGTAGCCTGAATTTGTGTATGTTTGTGGGCTAGGAACGAGGCTCTGGGTCAGGTTCTGTGGTAATTTGTGAGGGACAAGGGAGAATGGTGGTCCAGTTTCTGGGTGAAATTTGATTCCTTAGAATCATAGGATGTTATCATTTAAAGCTCTGATATCACAAACCTGTCTTGCTTGAGACTAGAGTATTCCCTCTTTTTATCACACCAAGTCTATCTAGTGAAAGAGCTTTGAGGAAGCACAATGTACATTGGCCTTATTATTATTATTATTATTATTATTATTATTATTAAACTTTATTTGTACCCCGCTAGCATCTCCCGCAGGACTCGATGCAGCTTACAAAGGCCAAGGCCTCAACACACAATACAACAATACAAAACCTAGGCAAATTAAAAACAATTAAAGCAATCTAAAAACAACAAGCAATGAACAATCCACTAAGAGACAATAAAACTGGGCTGGGCCAGAGTAAGGGTACAAGAGTTAAAAGTGCTGATGTGACAGGTGGAAATGAGGCTTATGGGCAAGTGCGGTGTGTGGCGGTCTTGGCTTTAATAAAGTGCTTGTGGGACTTGGTATTGGAGGTTTCCTATTCGGGAAAGGCACATTGGAACAGCCAGGTCTTCAAGTTCTTTCTGAAGACTGCCAATGTAGGGGCCTGTCTAAGATCTTTGGGGAGGGTGTTCCAGAGTCGGGGGGCCACCACGGAAAAGGCCCTGCCTCATGTCCCCACCAAATGCGCTTGCGGCGCAAGTGGGATCACGAGCAGGGCCTCTCCAGATGAACGAAGAGAGCTTGTAGGTTCGTAGACGGAGATGCGATCACGCAGGTAGGCTGGTCCCAAACCGTTCAGGGCTTTGTAGGTAAGCACCTGCACCTTAAATTGGGCTCGGTAGATAAATGGCAGCCAGTGCAGCTCCCAGGAAGGTTGACCTCTCTCTGGTCAACCTTGAACAGGAAGGTTGACCTCTCTCTGGTCAACCTTGAACAGGAAGGTTGACCTCTCTCTGTAAGGAGCGCCAGTTAACATCCTGGCTGCTGCTCGTTGGACCAGTTGGAATTTCCGAGCCGTTTTCAAGGGCAGCCCCACGTAGAGCGCATTACAGTAATCCACCCTAGAGGTGACCAAGGCATGGACCACTCCGGCCAGAGCACCTGCAGGGACACAAGTCCTCCCAATCTGTGCTTCTCTCCACTTCATACATACCCCCTTGTTTTTGTTTTGTTTTTATATGAGAATTTTGGAGCTCAGGAGGATTTACCCCAAATGTACTAGGGTTGTACATTTGGCATAAATCTTAGTGTCCCAGCTTTTGGTGGGGCCCCCGATCTGTTTTTTGTGAGCCTCCTGAAATTAGGAGGGCAGATATCTGTTTTTGCTTTTTGGTGCCGAAAGATTTGTTTTCTATTGGACCAATTATGAGGGAGGATTCCCACCCAGGCTCCCCTTCCCAGCATGCTCTTTAAGGAGGCTTCTTCTTACCTGCTGTTTCTACTCTAGAGGAGATACTTGGCTGTAGGCACTGGCAAGTGGGGTGCTTTCTGGGCCTGCACATCACACACACACTGTCTTTCCAAGGACACTGTGTGTGTAGTGTGCAGGCCCTGAGAGCCCGCACCTGCCAGTGCCTGCAGCTGAGCGCCTCTTATTGTAGAGTAAAAGGCACTCAGCTGCAGGCACTGGCAGGCACAAGTGCACCTTCACGCCACACATGCATTCTCCTTGGAAAGTGTGTGTGTGTGGTGTGTGTGAGTGTGTGTGGGTGTGGCGTGCAGGCACAGAAAGTGCCTGTGCCTGCCAGTGCCTGCAGCCAAGCGCCTTTTACTCTAGAGTCTGTGATGCCAAAAAGCAGGCCAGGAGCCAGGACCTGTTCCTGCTTGCTTTCGTGTTGAGGAGATTTTTGTTCAGGGAGGAGTCTTCTTGTTCTGTGCTCCTGAAGAAACGAAAGATAAGAAAGAAATGAAGGAAACAGGAGAAACTAATTCTGCACGCAACTCCACTGTGTACCTCTGTACTTCTAGATTTTTAAAGTACTGAAGCACTATTTGTATATACATTGAAACTATTAATTAAAAAGTCCAATTTAAAGACTTTCCTATTGTGTTTTACCTGGGAGCCCCCGGTGGCGCAGTGGGTTAAAGCCCTGTGCTGGCAGGACTGAAGATCGACAGGTCGCAGGTTCAAATCCGGGGAGAGGCGGATCAGCTCCCTCTATCAGCTCCTGCTCCTCATGCGGGGACATGAGAGAAGTTTCCCGCAAGGATGATAGAAACATCAAATCATCCAGGCATCCCCTGGGCAACGTCCTTGCAGACGGCCAATTCTCTCACACCAGGAGTCACTCCTGACACGACAAAGGAGCCCCCGGTGGCGCAGTGGGTTAAAGCACTGTGCCGGTAGGACTGAAGACCGACAGGTCGCAGGTTCGAATCCGGGGAGAGGCGGATGAGCTCCTTCTATCAGCTCCAGCTCCTCATGTGGGGACATGAGAGAAGCTTCCCACAAGGATGATAAAACATCAAAAAATCATCTGGGCATCCCCTGGGCAACGTCCTTGCAGACGGCCAATTCTCTCACAACAGGAGCGGTTGCTCCTGACACGACCAAAAAAATTGTGTTTTACCTACAAGTGGGAGGCGTAATGAGGTAAAATCATTCATGAGTGGGAAGTTCTGCAAAATGTTATTGCATTGTAAGAAAAGGAAACATTACATCAAGAGGGAGAAATTATATTAGAGGCTTGGTGCAGCCATGGAGTTGAAAAGTGTCTTCATTTTAAAAATTTTTAAGAAAAGGGAAACTATCAGGGAAAATTAGAGAGTGCGCATAGGATTCTTGGGCAGCAGAAACCTGTGGAAAAAATAGTATTAATTGCTTCTTTCCCCACCTAGATCCCACCTATTCAGATTTAAGCGGTCTGGAGAAGAAGTTAAGGGCCTTCCAAAATAAGAGCTCAAAAGAACTAACTTTTAATTCCTCTCTGGGCCATTTGAGGTGGATCAGCTGGCACAACTTAAGCCAGACCTGGAGAGATGCAGTTGCAAAGTCTGATTCATTTTCCCAACTTTCTTGCTTGACTGGGTGTTCCAACTAGAATGTAGCCTCCATCTGATCTGCAGGGCTTGGGATGCTTTCGTAATGGTTCTTGCAGTGGATCAGACTTGTTGTCTGAGGAGATGCAACCTTGTACATTAAAACATGGAATGATGTGTTTGAGGAGCGCAATGTTGCCCTCCTTTGCCTTGCAAGTGGTGTGGGCAGAAACCTCAGCCATTCTGTATAGAGTCATTCCCACCCTTTGGTCCTCCAGTTGTTTTGGACTTCAACTCCCAGAACCCCCAGTCAGTTTACTTGCTGTTAGGAATTGTGGAAGCTAAAGTCCAAAACACCTTGAGGGCAAAAGGTTGGAAATGACTGCTTTATAGCAATCAATGAGCACAAGCCTCCCACTCTGCAAAACCCACTTGCCATACCTGGCCGAGCTCTATGCCTGTCTGCACCTGTCCCTGCTCTGTCTTCTGGGTCTTGTGCTTGAGGTTTTTCTTTTTTCTTTTGGTATATGAGGCAGCTCTTGAATGGACTACTGTGCCATGTGTTGTCTGAGAAAATAGTCTTAAGGGCAGAGCATGGCATTGTGGACCCAGTGGGTGTTGCCATGGAGGTGATGGGCTGCCTCCCTCATCAGGGTGTCTGTGGACAGGATCCAGTCTTCCATCCCTCCACTATCCTTCCTTCAGGGTCAAGCCTTCCTCTTGGACAAAGGGTTCATCCTGTTCAGTGTAGAGAGGCAGGGCGGACAGGGAAGTGTCTGGAACAAGGACAGCTTGGACAGCAGGCTCAAAGCTTACCCTTAGTGATGTTTTGATCTCCTGTCTGGTGGCCACGGCACTTCATGGCAGTGATGGGTTCCCCATTGCCTGGTCTCCTGGAGTCCTATTGCAGCACTTTTTTTTTTGTCGTGTCAGGAGCGACTTGAGAAACTGCAAGTCGCTTCTGGTGTGAGAGAATTGGCCGTCTGCAAGGACGTTGTCCAGGGGACGCCTGGATGATTTTATTTTTTTTATCATCCTTATGGGAGGCTTTTCTCATGTCCCCGCATGAAGAGCTGGAGCTGATAGAGGGAGCTCATCCGCCTCTCCCCGGATTTGAACCTGCAACCTGTTGGTCTTCAGTCCTGCCAGCACAGGGGTTTAACCCACTGCGCCACCGGGGGCTCAGTGCAGCACTCAAACCCCCCATGTCACTCTAGCTTTTTCTGGTCAAATATTATCCATAATAAATTTGTGAAATATTAATTATTGGGATGATTTTTCTACTAGTATATCAGTTTTGAATTATTGTACAACTTCTGGTATAAAAGTAAGTGCTTGATAAAAGTTATATCATTAAAATGATGAACTCCAAACTGTTTTCCCTCTTATTTTAGAAGTTTCCTTTATTTTTATGTACTTTCTGCAGGTTGAGCATCCCTTTTCAGGAATTCCTAAATTTGAAATACTTCAAATACTCAAAAATTCAAAATTGTCCCCATGAGTGCTGAGATTGTAACACCTTTGCTTTCTGATGGATCGATGTACACACATTTTGTTTCATGCACAAAATTATTAGACATATTGTGTATAAAATTACCTCCAGGCTATGTGCATAACATACATATGAAACAAATGAATTTTGCATTTAGACTTGATTCTTAGCTTCATAATATCTTGTTATGTATATGTAAGTACTCCAAAATTTGGAAAGAAAAAACAACTCACATACAGAATATTTCCGATTCCAAGCATTTGGATAAGAACCATTAAACCTGTAGCAAAAGTTTTGAAAACTGCTTGAAATTATTGTAATTGTGTGTGTGTGTGTGTGTGTGTGTATAGAGAGAAATAATAATAATAATAATAATAATAATAATAATAATAAACTTTATTTATACCCCGCCACCATCTCCGCGATGGGGACTCGGAACGGCTTATTGTTCAACCAAAATGCACAAAACATAGTAAAATTTTCAAGCTCGCTTATGGATTTTTAATTTTGTTTTATTTTTCTATATGGCCAAGATGGCTGTTCCTGAATATGTTTGCTGAATATCTGTTTTCACATATGATTTATTTCTTTTATCGCAGGAAATTAAAATGCATGACCGATAGTGAAACCCTTGCACCTGATTGGCCCTATTTTAAAACAATTGACAGAATATTATCTAAAGTATCAGAGCACAATGATGTGAAAATGCATGATACTCAGCAACCTGGTCCTTCAGCATCACAAACTGAGGCATCCCAGTCACCATCTGCCAAGTCTACGCCTCTCTATTTGCCATATAACCAGTTCACATACGAAGGGAGAGAAGAATTTTTCGAAGATGAGCATTCGGAGAGCTCCTCCAGCTTGCTCTCATATAAGTTAAGGTAACATTATATTTTACTATGCTAGCTTGTGTTAGTGTATGTATTTGGCCCCATATAGTGTATACTATAAACTGCAAATGTCTGCTTGGTGAAGAATCTATTAATTTAGGGACTTTAGGGATTCCTTTCTATTTTCTTCAGCTGTGAATAATTTACATCAAAAGTTAAAGTGCAATTATCAGTATAAATAAAAGGTTGCAATCTGAACAATTATACATTTCATTTTCTGAGCTTCTGGAATTGTTTCCATTTACAGTGAGAGATAAGATAGAGTTCCCCTTCTTTAGGTTGGTTAGGTATTTGATTCCACAAAGAAGTGCCTCCTTTGCTCTCTCTTCCATTTTGTATCATGTCCATTACATTCTATGGTGATGAATTACTTTCAGTACATCCACAAATATAATCCTGGTGCTACTGAGACACGAATTACCTTCAATACATCCACAAGTATAGCCCTAGTGTTATTGAGCTTGCCCAAAGGTTTATAGTTCACCAAGGGCCCCCTGGTGTCATAGCGAGTTAAACTGTTGAGCTGCTGAACTTGTTGACTGAAAGGTTGGCAGTTTGAATATGGGGAGCAGGGTGAGCTCCCACTGTTGGCCCAGCTTCTGCCAACCTTGTAGTTCAAAAACATGCAAATGAGAGTAGATCAATAGGTACTGTGTCTGCGAGAAGGTAATGGTGCTCCATGCCGTCATGTTGGTCACATGACCTTGGAGGTGTCTATGGAGAACACTGGCTCTTCGGCTTAGAATGCAGATGAGCAGCCCCCCCCCCCCCGAGTCGGACATGACTAGACTTAATGTCAAGGGAAAGCTTTACCTTCATCTTAAGGGCTTAGAAATAAATATATGACTTTTCCCTTAAAAAAAAAAAAAGACCCTTTCCAGATTTGTGCAAGTTCAAAGCATCAGAAAATCAAGATCGAACCAGCAGCAGCCACAAACTCCTAGTCCAGGGGTCCTCAAACTAAGGCCCGCGGGCTGGATACGGCCCTCCAAGGTCATTTACCTGGCTCTCACTCAGGGTCAACCTAAGTCTCAAACGACTTGAAAGCACACAACAACAACAACAATCCTATCTCATCAGCCAAAAGCAGGCCCACGCTTCCCATTGAAATACTAATTATTAATTATTTTAATTATTGTATTGTTTTAAAGTGGGTTTTTTTACATTACAAATAAGATATGTGCAGTGTGCATAGGAATTCATTCATTTTTTTTTCCAAATTATAATCTGGCCCTCCAACAGTTTGAGGGACTGTGTCCTGGCCCTCTGTTTAAAAAGTTTGAGGACCCCTGTCCTAGTCTATCATATCTAACCCTTTAATAAATTGTATCTATTCTGCATGACTTTCAATATAACTTGTATCTTTCTGTATATTGTGTCTGTTTCCTATATAAGTAAAATGTATAAACTTCGCTACCAAAATATAACCAGATAAACCCAGAGACATTCACCTCCACACTGAGTGATTTCCTGGACAGGAAGGGTGAAATTCTTGGGGTCACCATAAGTGAACAGGCAGCTTGAATGCATGCGCAAATATGCACAAACACACAATGAAATTTCTTGGAGATGTAACCCAAATCCTAACATTGAATTCATTAATTTTTCATATACACTTTATACACATAGCCTGACAGTAATTTATACACAACATTTCAAAAATAATTTTGGGCATGAAACAAGGTGAGTGTGCATTAAACTATAAGGAAAGAAAGATGTCAGTAAACCACTGATATGGGTAATTTTGGATTTTTGAGTATTTTAGAGTGTGTCATGTTCCAGTTCTTCTACAATCTGGAGATTTTAGTGATGGCACTATCAACCAGTCCTTGCGTGGCTGGATGTCAAGTCAGATTGTAATAAGATTTCACTTATTTTGATCACAAATCCACAACTAGAAACCCAACTTGGAATGTGTACCATAAGCTGTGTCGAGAAATGTATATATTGTATTTGTGTATAAATTGACAAATATCTGACCAAAAAATTACCTTCAAAAACTTTGGTCAACTTATATGTAGGTAAATGCTGGAATAGCATTGAACCATGAGCAAAGGAGGGGCAGAGAAGCTCTATCGTCTTTTTCTTGCCCAGATGGATATGATGAGGTCTCCATTCTGGCAGGGCCGTTGGGAGTGTGTCCAGGAGCTTCAGGTTCAGTCAGATGCTTCTGGAACATTACAGTTTGGGATCTATTTTAAAGGACAATGAATTATGAATTGCTTGGAGGGTCAACGAAGGATCTCAGTTTCCTTGAATTGTTTCCATTTTGGTGGCAATTATGCAATGTTGGTAGGTCTACCAATATGGAGGTATGATTTTGGTGCACTAAAACCAGAGGTTAGGAGGGTCAGTAGGAAAATGTCCATGGTGAAGCAAGTCATATGCCTAGTGCACATGTTGGTGTTGAATGCCTCTTCTTCGCCATTATTATTATTATTATTATTATTATTATTATTATTATTATGTTTATATGTTTATCTTTATTTGTAGCCCACTTTCTCTCTCTACAAAAGAGACCCAAAGCGGCTTACATCCCACGTTCCACATTTGGAAAACAATATTGCACATATATTTATTGCTGAAATACAATAATATGCCATATCAGATCAATTTAAATTGAATGGGAAAATATTTGGGGGCAATATCAAGGTGATGATTAAAGATAAAATTACAACAAATTGAACTTGAATCAAAATTGTTAAATTGTAGTTATGTGTTAATTTAAAATAGATTTGTTTGTTTTTACCAGAAGTTGAAATGCAATTATGTAGAAACAAGAAGTATAACACAGTAATTTGATAGTTGCCTTTGCTTGAAGGAAGGCAAAGTTAGTTGCACTATTATTATTATTATTATTATTATTATTATTATTATTATTAGGAAAAGGGGGTTAGTGTTTTTTTAATTTTAGTTGGCAGGTGAGGAAAAGTAATGGAGTGGGAATAATATAGGGTCATTTTGAGTCTGATTCTTTTGTTTTACTTTTTTTTTGGTGCCTCTGCTTTTTATTTTTTACATTCTTTTGATTTAAGTTACATGTTTGGAAAGCTAACAAAATTAGTTTGGCATTTGGGGCTGAGCTTAGCATGGCAGGCTAAACCGCCGTGCTGCAGAAAAATCCTGCCAGTTGGAAGGTCAGCAGTTTGAGCCTGGGTCGGGGTGAGCACCTGCTGCTAGCCCCAGCTCACCTGTGCATCTAACAAGTCAAAAGCAGAAATGCGAGTAAATAAATTGGTACCGCTTTTAGCGGGGATTTAATAATGCCACCCTTAAGGACATTGATCAAAGTCGGCATGGAAGATGGAGCGACTCATGGCCAGAATCTAACACAGCTTCCAAGATGCCAGAAATGAGATGGGAAAAACTGCCTCTACCTCTGTTTGTGTTGTCTGTCCTTGTTAATTGTATATTCGACATTGAATGTGTGTTCTGTAAGCCACTCTGAGTCTCCTTTGGGATAAGAAGGGCAGAATATAAATACTGTAAATAAATAAATAAATTTGGGCCAAACAATGATCTAAGAGGGAACATTAGTAATTTGCATAGAATTTAGATAAAACCTTGTTATCCAGGTGATTTGACAACCCTACCCAAGACATGTTTTGCCTTCTGAAAATAGCATCCAATACCCCCCAGATTTAATATTGAAATATTTACATTTCAGAACTGAAGAGAGACCAGTAAAGAAAAGGAAAATGCAAAACTGTAGCTTTCAAAAGAAGAAGCTAAAGTTAATGGAAGCCATGTTGGAGGAACAAAAGAAGCTGAGCAGGGCTATGGAAGAAACCTGCCGAGAAGTGAGAAGGATTCTGGATCAGCAGAACATTATCCAAGTCCAGAGTCTGCAGTTACAAGAGAGAATGATGAATCTATTGGAGAAAATGATTTCTAAAGCCAATGTTTAATTGCTTTTGAAATGCTTCCGAAGAAACTACATTTATCTATTTTCCAGAAATACTGCTTACCTAGGTTTGCCAGTTCCTTCTAGTTAAATCAAAATTGTATTGTGAATATATTTAAACGAAAAATCTAATCAATATAGGATGTGAGCCATCTGGACAATTGGTTATTTGTCGAAATAAAATCTAGGCTTACTTTGTGGATTTATTTTTCAAGTCCTGGACAGCTGAAAAATCACTTCTGTTTGTGTACTCAAAGACGAGCACGTGAGTACTCTGGGATTTAGTCTAGGAAGAAAGATTTCTCACCCGAGCCCAAGCAGGACTGTTTAAAAATGTGCATTTTATAATATGCCTGATATTCAGAAATTTAAAGAAAACATTGCGGTTATCTACACAGATGAAGAACTTTTATCCGCCATCTTTCCAATGCTGTAGGAACTCAAGACATTCGACTGGCTTCACAGCGAAAGAACATCACAATATTTACAGGATGAACATTGGCATCAGGTAAACACATCAATTGTGAAATTAACAGAAAGACACAGCTGATTTTTAAAAGCATTTTGCCTTTTAATAAGAACTCTTAACATTATAAACAGTGATTTTTGACATTACTTCATAGTGTTAGCAAAACATAAAATACATAATCACAGTCAAGAGCTAGTTGTCTTCCTTGGAGCAGGGCTTATCTTCTCATTTATCCAGTCCACATAATTGGTGACTTTTGTATAAACCCCTGGCTTTCCCACTTTGCCACAGCCATCACCCCAACTAATAACACCGTACAGGTAAGAAATTCCATCCTTTGCACAAGCAAGTGGTCCTCCAGAATCTCCCTGTTCCAAAGATACAGAAACAATGTGAAATTTAGCAGCAATTATTGTATTTGATATTTTCAATAAAAATTGTGAAAATATTGCTTGGTTACATATATCCTGCACATAAGGGATTTTGCAGAGTGGAAATTTAGCCATCTTCCACTGGGTGGAGACTCCCTACTCAAAGGCACCTTCTCAATACAACAAATTTTAACAGTGGGGTTTTTTTTCTTTTATTTTTTATTAAATTTACAAAAATATACAATTGAATTCCCCAAGTGGAAATTAAAAGACGAAATAATACAAATGCCAGAACAGTACTAAAGCAATCCCCAAAACACAACTGACTTCTCTCTATCCTGCCCGGCAAGGCCAGACTGTTTGTAATGTCATCTTTTATACACCATCTAATATTCATCCCCAGTTTTGCCTTTTAATCTAGATTGACCTAGATTGATCTTACTGTATTTCAACAATTTTCCATAAACAGGCAGACTCCGAGTTACAAACATCTGACTTACAAACAACTCACAGTTACAAACGGGGGTGAGACAACAGGAAGTGAGAGAAATCTACTCCTAGAAAGGAAAATTCACACCTGAAAGAGTTATCAAGGAGAAAAGGGTGTCTCAATTGAAGCTTTATCCAATCCTTAACTTCACAACAAGCCAATTTTTTTCAAAATTCAATTCTCACAGGAAAGTGAAATGAAATCCTCTGAAAATGGACACAGACAGCGCTAACAACAACAAAAACCTCCACAGAGGTGTTAACCCTTTCCTATGCTATCCAAAACTAGGATATATATATATATATATATATATATATATATATATATAGGCTGGAGTTACACTTAAAAATGTACCTGTACCGACTTATATACAAACTCAACTTAAGAACAAATCTACAGAACCTATCTTGTTCGTAACTTGGGGACTGCCTATATTGCCATTATTTTTTCCTTTTCATTCTCACTGTTCTTATTTCACCAATCTGTTATCAAAAATTATACACCCAAATTATGAATTATGGCATTTTGTATGACGCTGTATGTCCCCATTAGGACTTACAGCAACCCCGTATTGCCTTTTCCGCTAAAAGGACTAAGGGGCGATAATTTCAGTAATGTTATAAGCTCAAGAGTGCATTTATAAACAAAGCAAACAAAGCAAATAAGAGGGGGAAAAACTTGCCTTAAATTAGAGAGGTTCCCAGTCTTAGACTTCCACCTACCCATCCTCTTAATCGTTTCCATTGGAAAGCATCCTTCAGCTGCCTTAGCTGTTTCCATTCCAAATGAATGACTCGCAAACTCCTCTAGGTAGGTCCATACGTTTTAATGCTAGTCTGCTCACTGCCATGAACTAGGTGTATGGTGTACCATCCTGGTGCAAAACAGTAGGGCTGTGCCTGGCCCCTTCTAATCCAAAAACTCCTTAATGGTCCAGACAGGGCACAATTTGCCCCCATTTTTTTGTCTCACAATCACACGAATGCATTACAGTCCTCCTTATCCTTTTTTGTATACCTGATCCTTATAGTGAATGATTCGGCAATCTGCCACCTGGCCAATTATATTACCAGAGATCCCGATTAATTAGTTATCACCCTCAACTCTTGCTGGATAAAGGAGATTTAGAGGGGGTGGTCCTACAGACTCAGTCTCCAATATTGATGTTGATGCTGCTCTCATTCCCTTCCAAGGAGACTATAGCTCTGATCTGCACTTAATAAGGTAAATAAATGTCAATATTATCCCTTGAAAGGGGTGCAGCAGTTTCTGCTCCCTGTTCGCAGAGGCAAAGTGGGGGTGCCTGTTACTGGCCTCCTTTTGCTGCCGCCTGGTCTTCCCACACTCCCCACACCCTCTGTGGTGCTGGTTCCCACTGCCCCTCCCATTCATATCAGAAAGCAGAAACTCAATAATGTTACCTGGCAGGCATCTGATCTGCCATCAAGGAAACCAGCACAGAACATATTTTCACTAATATCAGCTCCATAAACTTCATAATTTTGACACTTGTAATCAGGGATTATTGGAACAGAGGTTTCTTGAAGTACATGAGAGTAGTTGGATGAATCTGTTGAAACAAAACATATAATAATTCATTTTGTCTATACCAGGATTGATTTACCCGGCAAGTATTTACCAAAGAGTATAATACTATAAATGCATCTAAGGGCCCTTCCATACAGCCATTTAATCTGGATCAGAATGTGGATTTAAGAAATCTGGTTTGCTCTGGAGTGCCTACACAGGCACCATCCAAACTGGGTGAAAGATGGAAGACAATACACACATGCACCAGATCTCTGAAACCACATCTGGATTAAGTGCCTCCCTCAAAATGTAGGAGTTTATTTTGCTTTTATGCTTACCTCCTGGCAAACAGTGTGAAAAGACATGTATGGCTGAATCAGTCTCTGCTGAGACTGTTATTTGGATTTAAGATCACGTCCAACTAATATGTTTATATTATTAAACATTTTACTTACTAGCCATTTTAGCTCATTCCTTTCTTAATTCTTCACTGGATTTCCTTTCTATATTTGTATTTCTGCCTCATACATTCCAATAAATTAATTGTAGTATCCAAAACAAAACAAATAAAGAGTTTGCTATGTTATCACACTGAATTTCTGTTATACAGTGTCTGGCACTCCTCTTTTTAAAAAAAATCATACATTTTTAGTCTCAATGATCCAGAGTGAAAGCAGCATAAAGAAGTGGTTTCACTCTGCAGATGATTACATTGGAAGTCCTGGAATTGAATCGGGTGCCAGAGGGTCCTTACATGCAGTGCAGGGGCTCGCCTCGAACTTTTTCTAGGAGCTGCAGTATCTGTAGTCTGACAACCGCAGTGAATGCAGGTTTTTTAAAAGTGTGCTGTGGTGTTCTTTCATGGCACGTGTTTTATATATATAGTTGCCTTTAACTGCACTAAATGGTCAGTGTAGATGTGATAGGCATATTACCTCTCTCTTAGCAGGAGACACAATGGAGATTTAAGATACATTAACAACCTTAGATATGCAGATGACACCACTTTGATGGCCGAAAGTGAGGAGGAGCTAAGGAACCTTCTAATCAAGGTTAAAGAAGAAAGCGCAAAAGCTGGGTTGCAGCTAAACCAAGATTATGGCAACAAGAATGATTGACAACTGGGAAATAGAGGCAATGAAGATCCACATAGTTAAAGCAATGGTATTCCCCATAGTCACCTATGGATGTGAGAGCTGGAAGGCTGAGCGAAGGAAGATAGATGCTTTTGAACTGTGGTGCTGGAGGAAAGTTCTGAGAGTGCCTTGGACTGCGAGAAGATCCAACCAGTCCATACTTCAAGAAATAAAGCCCGACTGTTCATTGGACGGAAGGATAGTAGAGGTAAAGTTGAAGTACTTTGGTCACATAATGAGAAGAAAGGAAAGCTTAGAGAAGACAACGATGCTGGGGGAAATGGAAGGAAAAACTTCAAAGATCCAATCCATCCATATTGCCTGACCAAGGGCAATATGGATGGATTGGATCTTTGAAGTGACTGGACTGACCTTGAAGGAGCTGGGGGTGGTGACGGCCGACAGGGAGCTCTGGTGTGGGCTGGTCCATGAGGTCACGAAGAGTCGGAAACGACTGAACGAATGAACAACAATCAGCAATATAAAGACGCAATGCAATGTATGTAGCTAATTATGATTGTTCTAATGTCCAGTTAGACTCTATGTTTATGTCTCTCATTAGTTCCACAATAACACACATAACAAAAAAATTGTTGTCTAACTTACTTTGATGCAAGTGTCCCCATCCAGCAATTTGGCATTTGTAATTATCTGGGAATGACATTCCCTTTTCTGGGAGACAGATTTGTTGGACAAACTGGGACTTAACTGAACAACGTTGCTTGGATTTCTTCAGTTTAATTAAAGCTGAGAGAGAGAGAGAGAGAAAGAGAGAGAGAGGCATAAAGGCAGATCCAGAGTGAAAGCAGCATAATTTGTATTAGGACTGGGGAAATTTATATTTGTATTAGGACTGGGGAAATTGCAGTGACAAATCATACAAGCCCCTGGACCCTTCTTTTGTGAGTATGATGTCATAAATACTTTTAAAACATTGTTCTTTTATTCCATTCACAGTGAGACAGAGTATATCAGACACTTTACTGAGAATTAAGTAGACTCACAGACTATATATAACTACATTGATTACACAAACAAAGAGGATATTACATTGTACACATACACACATTCATTCATCATGCATACATTACCATCCCTTCTTCCTTATCCTGGAGAAAAGAACTGAATGTAGGCCAGATTGCTTTCCCTGCAAATCTACCATTCTGTGATACACCATCTTCTCCGTCCCTTGGAGAAGGAGGTGAGTGTATAGACTCTTCCTGTCTGCCACACTTTTGGATAGTAAAAAGGTCTCCTATATAGCATATTTCTTGCTGTTGTTTTTCCAAAATGTTGTAAAAGAGCCCCCCCATCCCAGCATCAATTGCTGCTCTGGGCCAGAGTGAAGAGAGAGGGGGCCAGAAAACAGTTCCACCTTGTCTCCTGTGCTATGCTAATAATATAATATAATATAATATAATATAATATAATATAATATAATATAATATAATATAATATAATATTTTTAATATTATAATACAAAAATAATAGTAATAATAATAATACAATATTATAATTATATTTATATGACATATAATATTACTAATAATATTACAATATAATGGCATGGTACAATATAGTAATATATAATATTGATATTGTACTATGCTAATAATATAATATATTATATGTATATATATATATATCTTGTAAGCCGCTCTGAGTCCCCTTTGGGATGAGAAGGGCGTCATGTAAATGTCGTAAATAAATAAATAAATAAATAAATGACAGGTTGTTTTTCAGTGAAAACATGCTTACTCTCCACCAGATGTTGGCTTTCCCCCCCTTAATTGATATTGGTTTTCCTTCTTAACTTAAAAGAACCATTGTGTTGACTGTGTAAACATGTTGTTTTCAACCACAGTTGATCATTGTCTCTGGTCATGTCAGTAGTTCAGCAGTTTAGCAGTTTTTCCTCATCAGCCTTTTGCAGTTTCCAGGCCTCAATCTTAGAATAGTATATTCAGGGTATATAGGCCCCAGTCATACACCTTCATACAATTTAATTCAATACACATATCATATTTATCACACCGACCCCCCCCCCCCCCAAATCAGCTTCCCCAAAAACTCATTAAAAAACCCTTTAGTGTAGAAGTCATAGTGGACGAAGCGAAGAACTGCTGAATGGCCTCTATCTGTCTGTATGTCTTGTATGTCAAAAACAGCATTGAATGTTTGCCATGTATATGTGTATTGTGATCCACTCTGAGTCCCCTTTGGGGTAAGAAGGGTGGAATATAAATACTGTAAATAAATGAATAAATAAATAAACAAAACCTGGATCATTAAATTGATCGAGATTAGTATGGGAATCAGATTTAGGGGTTAAAATGGAAGAGAAATTATGTAACTTAATTTGGAAACCCCAATTTTATTTATTTATTTACAGTATTTATATTCTTCCCTCTTCACCCCGAAGAGGATTGAGGGTGGATCACAGAACATACATATACGGCAAACATTCAATGCCGTTTTATGCACAAACAAGACAGACATTTATACATTGATAGACACACACACACACATATATATATATCAGCTTTCCCCCCAATTTCGGCATCTTGAAGGCTTTTGTGCTCGGTTCCAGCCCCGGGGTGGTGGTGGTGTGTGTTGTTGCTCCATCTCCTTGCCGAAGTGCTTGTTCGTAACTTCCATCTTTTTGATTGAATCGCCAGCATTCCTTATGGGTGTCTCAGAATACCTCCCCACTTTTAAAGCGGTACCTAATGTATCTACTCACATTTTGCTTTTGAACCGCTAGGTAGCTGGAAGCTGGGCTAAAGGCCAGGAGCTTACCCTGACCCAGGTTTCAAACTGGCAGCCTTTCAATTGACAATATTTACTGCAGCTTGGTGGTTTAACCTGCTGCGTTAAAGCCCGGCCCAAGCTTACAAGGCAATCTCCACACAACTATGAGAAAATAACTCTGGAAATGTATGCATATCCACTCAAACTACATAGAATTAATAGCATAATCTCTAAACTATATTAAAGGAAGTGTGGAAAATAGGAGATTGGAGCCACATGTAGCTAATGTGCCCCAAAGTATGGAGATTCTGGGATGAAGTGCTATCATAGATGAGCCAAATAGTTGGGGGGAGAGGGATACACTTTGGGGGAGCACTATTAATGATTTCTGTATTCAAAAGTGAGAATAAGGACCTGATTATTAAAACCCTTCTACGGCTTCTGTTATGAGCTGCAAGACTTGAAATAGTGAAAACCTGGAAAATGGTTACAGAATTTGACGATAAAAGATTGGCTAAATAGGATATGGATGATAATGCTATCAAAAGTTAATATGTAGATTAAGATTAGCAAAAGATGAATTGAAGAAATATCTATTTGATAAAACTTGGAAGCCATTTATTACTTTCATATGTAAAAGCAATGGCCAATTGAAACCACCAAATGTCTAAGAAAGATTGTGCTTGAGTAATTTATGAATACATTACAATATTTTTATGTAATGGATAAAATAAGAATAATGTAGAAGTAATAGAATTGACAGTGCTGTATTTTTATGAGACTATGTAAGTAACAGGAGGGTTGGGGGTAGAGATCTGGGAATAGATGGTGAGATAAGACATTCAGATTATGCTTCAAATGTTTAAAGGGGACACAATGGTGCAGTGGGTTAAACCGCTAAGCTGCAGAACTTGCTGACCGAAAGGTAGGCAGTTCAAATCCGTGGGATGGGGTGAGCTCTCGTTGTTAGCCCCAGGTTCTGCCAACCCAGCAGTTCGAAAACATGCAAATGTGAGAAGATCAATAGGTAGCGCTTAGGAGGGAAGGTAACAGTGCTCTTTGGCTTAGAAATGGAGATGAGCACCACCCTCATAGTTGGACATGACTAGACATTCTGAACTCCACCAACAATAGAATTGAACCAAACTTGGCACACAGTTCTCCCATGACCAACAGAAAATACTGGAAGGGTTTGGTGAGCATTGACCTTGAGTTTGGGAGTTGTAGTTCACCTACATCCAGAGATCATTGTGGACTCAAACAAGGATGGATCTGTTCCAAGCTTGGCACAAGCACTCAATATGCCCAAATATTTGATCTCTGGATGTAGGTGAACTACAACTCCAAAACCAAAGGACAGTGCTCACCAAACCTTTCCTATTTTCTGTTGGTCATGGGAGAACTGTGTGCCAAGTTTGGTTCAATTCCATTGTTGGTGGAGTTCAGAATGTTCTTTGATTGTAAGGTAAAGGTAGAAGTAGTCCCCTGACATTAAGTCCAGTCATGTCTGACTCTGGGGTGTGGTGCTCATCTCCATTTCTAAGCCAAAGAGCCAGCGTTGTCCGTAGACACCTCCAAGGTCATGTGGCCAGCATGACTGCATGGAGCGCTGTTACCTTCCCGCCAGAGTTGTACCTATTGATCTACTCACATTTGCATGTTTTCGAACTGCTAGGTTGGCAGAAGCTAGGGCTGACAGCGGGAGCTCACACCGCTCCCCGGAATCGAACCTGCGACCTTTCGATCAACAAGCTCAGCAGCTCAGTGCTTTAACCCACTGCACCACCGGGGGCTCCTCTCTGTGATTGTAGGTGAACTATAAATCCCAGCAACTACCAACTCCCAAATGACAAAATCCATTTTTTTGAGTGAAGAATCATAGAATCATAGAATCATAGAATCAAAGAGTTGGAAGAGACCTCATGGGCCATCCAGTCCAACCCCCTGCCAAGAAGCAGGAATATTGCATTCAAATCACCCCTGACAAATGGCCATCCAGCCTCTGTTTAAAAGCTTCCAAAGAAGGAGCCTCCACCACATTCCGGGGCAGAGAGTTCCACTGCTGAACGGCTCTCACAGTCAGGAAGTTCTTCCTCATGTTCAGATGGAATCTCCTCTCTTGTAGTTTGAAGCCATTGTTCCGCGTCCTAGTCTCCAAGGAAGCAGAAAACAAGCTTGCTTCCTCCTCCCTGTGGCTTCCTCTCACATATTTATACATGGCTATCATATCTCCTCTCAGCCTTCTCTTCTTCAGGCTAAACATGCCCAGTTCCCTAAGCCGCTCCTCATAGGGCTTGTTCTCCAGACCCTTGATCATTTTAGTCGCCCTCCTCTGGACACATTCCAGCTTGTCAATATCTCTCTTGAATTGTGGCGCCCAGAATTGGACACAATATTCCAGGTGTGGTCTAACCAGAGCAGAATAGAGGGGTAGCATTACTTCCTTAGATCTAGACACTATGCCACTCTTGATGCAGGCCAAAATCCCATTGGCTTTTTTTGCCGCCACGTCACATTGTTGGCTCATGTTTAACTTGTTGTCCACGAGGACTCCAAGATCTTTTTCACACGTACTGCTCTCGAGCCAGGCGTCACCCATTCTGTATCTTTGCATTTCGTTTTTTCTGCCAAAGTGGAGTATCTTGCATTTGTCACTGTTGAACTTCATTTTGTTAGTTTTGGCCCATCTCTCTAATCTGTCAAGATCGTTTTGAATTCTGCTCCTGTCCTCTGGACTATTGGCTATCCCTCCCAATTTGGTGTCGTCTGCAAACTTGATGATCATGCCTTCTAGCCCTTCATCTAAGTCATTAAAGACATGAAGGACATACATTGGGTTGTGAGGTATCTTGTGTCCAAATTTGGTGTCAGTTTGTTCAGTGTTTTTTTTAGTTCTGTTAATCCCACACGAACATTACGTTTTTATTTATATAGATAAAATGCTGGAGAGCAAGGAGGAAGTATGATCAAAAAGGCTCAGTGTCACAGTGGACCAAGCAACAGCTCCCCCTGTGGCCAAATCAAGCAACCCCCAGGATCCGAAATGGAAGAACTGCTGAATGGCTTCTATCTGTCTGTATGTCAAAAATGGCATTGAATGTTTGCCATGTATATGTACATTGTGATCCGCCCTGAGTCCCTTTCGGGGTGAGAAGGGCGGAATATAAATACTGTAAAAAAATAAATAAATACACACACACACACACAACACATATACACAGACTGGGTCACAGCAACGCATGGCAGGGGACAGCTAGTCAAAGATAAAATTGTATTGTCGAAGGCTTTCATGGCCGGAATCACTGGGTTGTTGTAGGTTTTTCTGGGCTATATGGCCATGTTCTGGAGGCAAAACGTCAGGAGAAAAATTGCCTCCAGAACATGGCCATATAGCCCGGAAAAACCTACAACAACCCAAATATAAAATTCCTTAGTTAAGAGCAACCCCATAAAAGTCAACTGCTATGTTGGCAATACTTTTAGCCTGAATTTTCATTGCTGCCAAGGCAAAATGAGAAAGTGTGAAAGTGAAATCTTTCTTCTCAAAGAACAAATCTCCATATGGGAATCTGACATACTTGGGAAGGTGCTGTATAGTCCATATCCACTAATTCCCAATCTGAATAAGAGATAAGAAAAATGCTCACCGATATCGTTTTCAGTTGGCTTGTACACTGTGTAGTCAGGAAACAGGATATATTTCTCCACATCAAATTCTTGAGTAACATCTGTTGTTTTATTTAAAAAATGTTGTCCCAAAACAACTCGAATGGTTGATTTCAGTGGGCTGAAAAAAAAGGAAAGCAAAATGGTCTTATCTCCTCATTAATACTCAACTAGTAGTCAGCGTCAGCTAGGAATTCTATGTCGTTGTGTGTGTATACCTGTGAACAATTTCCTCCTGGTGGGTGAGCAAACTGGTGTAGGAGGGACAGAGCATGCTTGCTTGGCTTTATAATCCCTATCCCAATTACTTTATCAGAAGACAAAATCAATCCCTCTGCAATGTCAGCTTAATAGTGTAAAGCTAGAAAACATGGACAATTTCCACTACTTAGGCAGCAACCTCTCTACAAAAGTTATACAAAATGCCGAAATACACCATCTGAGCTCTGCGAGTGCAGCATTTTTTTCAAATGAAGCAGAGAGTGTTCAAGGACTGAGACATTTGTAAGGATACTAAAATGCTTGCTTGTGTTTCCATCTGTGTTTCCATTGAAAAATCCTGACAAACATCAGTGTTCTAAAAGAAGTAAAGACCACCAGTACTGAAGTGATGATTCTCTGCCATCAGTTTCGCTGGACTGGCTACTTCGGCCAAATGTCTGATCACTGGGAAGCCCTGGTCCTCGTGTGCTCTAAGTGGAGATCAGCTGTTATCAACAGTGCTATCGATTTTGAAAAAACGTAAATAGAGGGTGTAAGGGAGAAATATGCCAAGAGGAAAGCACACCAAGCAAAACCTTGTTATGACCACTTTCCATCTGGAAATCGATGTCCTCATTATGAAAGACTATGTTGATCCAGAATAGGTCTTTACAGTAACTTATGGACCAGTAACTTCTGGGAAGACCCATCCTTGGAAGACAATCAAACTTAGCCATAAATGGTCAAATATGATGATGACTATGGAAGATGAGCAAATTGGTGAAGACAGGACAGGCTACATGTTCCCATTCCTCTTGTCCATGGAAGGAGAAGAGCCTCTTTCTCAACAGTGGGGAGGGAGACAACTATGATGGAACCAGGGCCCGGTTTCCTGTTACTGGGACTTCCTGAAAACCTTGTGGACATCAAAACAAACTCCCACATTTTTTTCACAGAAAAATCTGGAGGGGTCAAGTCCTGCAAAAAGCAAAACACCCCCCCCCCCCCGCCAAACCCAGCCATGGCGACAGTACCCTATGCCATCTCCTGCTCTACAATTAGGATGGGAATGTGGTGCAGATGAAAATGGCACATGGTATTTTCCTTTTATTAGCTCATCAAATCTTGTATTTTTAAAACTAGTCTACTTTTATAAGACAGCACTGGCAAGGAGTACTTTTGCATAACTTCATACATATTTCCTAAGTGATAAAAACAAAATTGATTTCATACAATACCAAACAAGGCTTTACCTACTAGCGAAACAATGTGCAGCTGTCAGAACCCAGCAAGAACGAATAAGGCTTCCAGCACAGAACTCTTGGCCAATATATATAGCAGCCAGCCATGGATGGGAGCCTGGCAAGGCAGAAGAACCACCTATAATCCTAGGTCTTAGGAAACTCCGCTTCTTATGTCTCTTTCCACATGAATTCCTGACCACAGCAAACTCCTCTAATATTTCTGGTGGTGGTGATGGTGCTGGTGGCCGTCTTCCCCGGCTCTCTAGATGAGAAAGAGACAAATTTACTCTCTTGTCTATCATATGTTCCCTCCTTACTTGTTGAATATTTACTCTGTTTACTTTAAATTGCATAGAACATTGCTGCAAAATGAAGAGCTCTCTTCAGATTGTGGCATCATCAGGGGACAGACCATGGCTGAGATCCTGGATTGGGAGACATAGCACAAATTGGATAACAATGTTATATCTTCTGTCTAACTCCCCCCTTTTCTTTGCTGCAGTCTCCATTTTCCCTAGCCATTTCCTTGTTGGAACAGAGTGGTGGTGGTCATAGGGGAATGTCAGAAAAGCAGCCAGCTACTTCTCCAGAGCTGGACATTCAGTATTCCCCCAATGGACCTCTGTATTCTGGGAGGTCCTACACAGATGATGCTTTTCACTGTGTGTCCAACTACAGGAAGGGGGCTGGCTGGCTTTCTGCCTCAATCCATGAATTACACTGGCCAGGTTATTGCACCAGAGAAAAAGTGAGATTTGGAGATATTTTGGTCACCATGTGGCTAGTACAGAATTCAGACTTTTGCTGACTAACATAATGATTTATGATGGCAAAGGAAGAAATAATACAGCGTATAGTAGTTCAGGGCAGTTTTCATGTTTTGTTCCATCTGTTGCATTGGGAGCCCTCAGTGATGCAGTGGGGTAAACCCCTGTGCTGGCAGGACTGAACACCGATAGGTCACAGGTTCGAATCCATGGAAAAGCCTGATAAGCTCCCTCTATCAGCTCCAGCTCCTTATGCGGGACATGAGAGAAGCCTCCCACAAGGATGATAAAAACATCAATTCATCAGGATGTCCCCTGGGCAACGTCCTTGCTGACTGCCAATTCTCTCACACCAGAAGCAACTTGCAGTTTCTCAAGTTGCTCCTGACATGACCAAAAAAAATTAAAAATAAATCTGTGGCATTAAAGCACAGTGGATTGGTGGGAGCACTCTGTTGCAGGCAGAGGCGGCCCTAGGTAATTTTCAACGGTAAGCAAACAGTATTTTGGCGCCCCCTCCCCCAAGCAATCACTGATATATATATTTTCTGTTCGTCGTGGGAGTTCTGTGTGCCATATTTGGTTCAGCTCCATCATTGGTGGAGTTCAGAATGCTCTTTGATTGTAGGTGAACTATACATCCCAGTAACTACAACTCGCATATGTCGAGGCCTATTTTCCCCTAAGAGCGCCTCAAGAGCGCCCCTGGGCAAAATCAATTATACTGCAAATTCTTACTTTGCGTAATGGGTTGAGCCGCCTCTGATCCCAGGTGCAAACAACAAGGACATTTAAAAACAAACACTACGTTCCTTTCTTCAAAGCCCCCCTTTACCTTCAAATTAACTCAAGTTTGCCTAGGATTGCCATATGCCATAGTGAGATCAACAATCACCACTACCATCCTCTTTCTACTGTTGTTGTTGGCTGTACAATGGTCAGGATTGGCCTTGCCCATGAGAAGCTCAGAGCACGGAAGTGGAAATATGGTAGTGGTGGAAGTGGCAATCATATGGGTAAATGAACTGGTTTGGGGAAGACCTGTCTCACATGGTAATTTAAGCTACAACCTCAAGGAGACTCAAATAGATTTGTCAGCCATACTCTAAGCACTACCCCATCATTACTGCTGGCCCACCACTGCTTGCTCTATGGAGCCCTCAGTGGCGCAGTGGGTTAAACCCTTGCACTAGCAGAATTGAAGACCGACAGGTCAGTGGTTCAAATCTAGGGAGAGCAAGGATGAGCTCCCTCTGTCAGCTTCAGCTCCCCATGCAGGGACATGAGAGAAGCATCCCACAAGGATGGTATAAAACATCTGGGCATCTCCTAGGCAATATCCTGGCAGACGGCCAATTCTCTCACACCAGAAGAGACTTGCAGTCTCTCAAGTCACTCCTATGAAAAAAAACCCTTCTTGCTCTAGTAGCCCCTGTTGCTCCCACCATGGCAGTCCAACTAGATGAGCTTCAACTCAAGTGGAGGCGACAGCAGCAGTGTGATGGCACAGATCTAGGTCAGTGGAGGCAGCAGTAGTCAGTCTAGGCTCCTGGTGAAGGATGATGTGCCTCTTTGAACAAGCCTTTGGTCCAGTAGTGCAACCTCAAGTTTGATATCAGTAACTTGGAAAAGGCCTGCCTGGAATGCTGCTCCTCAACCTCGCTCAGGAGTGTTAAAAAGCAACCCCTCCAGATGTCAAATATGTCATGTACACCACTACTATAAAGGCAAAATGGGAATCCACACAGGCAAAGCTGAATTGTCAGCTCAAATCCCGTCTGTCTTGATCGCATTGCTCCTGCCACATCATAGTGCTGCTGTAATGGTTACTATTGTGATTTTGTTGTTATTGTTGTTATGACAGATTGTCTTTTATCTGAAATATTTAAGATCTGAAGTGTTTAAATAATGATACGTTTTGAAGATGGGACCTAAAGCTAAACAGGAAATTCATCTTTGTTGCACATACATCTTATACACATAACCTGGAGGTAAGTTATATGATATTTTTAAATAACTATGTTAATGAAACAAAGTGTATATACTCTAAACAATCAGAAAGCAAAGGTGTCACCTCTCAGCCACTTATATGGTTTTCTTTTATGGAGTGTTTAGAATTTGAGAATTTTGGATAAGGAATGGTAAATCTGAATTATTTCCAACTTTTCACAGGGTCTGACAGCACCTTATAAAGTCAATACAGACACAAATATACAAAAAGCACATGTGAACAATAATTGATATTCAACAAAACAACTGTTAAAATTTGTGATTATGATTTGGATGGAGTGATTTTAATTGATATTTGATATTTAATCATTTATGTTTTAATTGCTTGGTTTTAATTGTAATTGTTTATTTTTTAATATATGTGTGTATGGCATCGAATTGCTGCCTGTTGCAAGGCCGCCCTGAGCCCCCTCCCAGGTGAGAAGGGTGGGGTATAAATATGGTAAATAAATAAAAATTAACACTACATTATTTAAAACTCTTCTATTAACAACAGTTAGTTCCCCAAAGCCTGTGTCCCAAAAATATTTGCCCAGGACAGCAAAACGATGCCTCCCTCTCCCTAGAATTATAACTTTCCTCTTTTGTTGAAGATTTGCTGGCCAGAGCAGATGGCAGAACACTTTGACTTTCATGTGGCAAGACACGACACCTTTGCTCCTATAAAGTGGCAATGCATGCAGTGAAGAAATTTTTTTCCTGCATGCATAGTGTCTATAGATTCATGTCCAGAGTGGTAGAAAGGTTGACCCAGAGGCCCTTCCTTTGAACCCACTGCTAGAATCTTCAGTAGCTCACTGTGATTCTTTTAACAATCATTTTGCAGATAAAATATCTTGCATAAGAGCTGACTTAGACACTGTCATTGGGGCAGAGGCCAACAATGAGGTGTTCAGCAACTCTTTAAGTGATATTACACTGGATCAGTTTCAACTGGTGAGCACTGTTGATGTGGACAAGCTGCTGGGACAAATAAGGAAGATAACCTGTTTTCTTGATCCCTGTCCATCTTGGCTGGTCATCCAGGGAGGAGATGCAATTCAATCTCAAATACAACCAATTTTTAATGCATCTCTCAGGGAGGGAAACTTTCCATCCTGTTTAAAAGAAGTAGTAGTTAGCCCTCCTTGGATCCCCTGGACCTTAATAATTACAGACTAGAGTCTAACCTTTTTTGGGCAAGGTGATTGAGAAGGCAGTTGTACTCCAACTCTAGGTGGTCTTGGATGACACACACTTCCTTGACCCATTTCAAACTGGTTTCAGAGCAGAATACAGAATTGAGACTGCTATGGTTACCTTAGTGCAGTGGTTCTCAACCTGTGGGTCCCCAGGTGTTTTGGCCTACAACTCCCAAAAATCCCAGCCAGTTTAACAGCTGTTAGGATTTCTGGGAGTTGAAAGCCAAAACATCTGAGGGTCTACAGCAGTAGTTCTCAACCTGGGGTCCCCAGATGGTTTTGGCCTTCAACTCCCAGAAATCCTAACAGCTGGTAAACTGGCTGGGATTTCTGGGAGTTGTAGGCCAAAAACATCTAGGGACCTTAGGTTAAGAACCACTGGTCTACATATTGAGAACTTAGTGGGTGATCTCCATCTCAACACCGATAGGGAGACTGTGTCCCTGTTGGTGCTTCTTCTTTACACTTGTTCACCTCCTTCTATTCTTCCTTATCTCATGTTAATGTCAACAGGAAATTCCACAGGTAAGAAGTATTACTTACCACATGATGTAATGTTGCAGTATTCCCAAGATACTGTGTTGTCTTTGATGAAGTAACACCATGGTTTCTCATCATCATCTAGATTTCTAAAGCAATGAAGATGACATTGCCTCTTAAAATAGACAAAAACTCTTTGTTGTTACTAAAATACTTATATTATTTGTCTTATGGTAAGCACTGCTTGGTTTTTCTTCGCTTCTAAAACCAAAACAACAGTGTTGGCAAAAGTCTTTCTTTTGTGGAAGACCTCTTCATTTTGTCAGTTTCTCGGTCTGTGTAAGAATCACAGACTCAAAGAGTTGGAAAGAGTCCAACTCTATGATTCTGTGATTCTCACAGAGACCAAGAAACTGACAAAATGAAGAGGTCTTCTTCAAAAGAAAGACTTCTGTCAATACTGTTGTTCATTTGACCTGCTCCTACCTTCTGGGGCAGCAGAGAACAAGTTAGGAGCTTCGTCTCTATAACAGCTCTTTAGATATCTAAATAAGGGAAATAATATCATCCTTTAGACTTTTCTTCCATAGGTTGAACATACGCAACTTTCTCAACCTTTCCCCATATGTTTTGTTCTCCAAGTCTTGAACCATTCTTTTTGTACTTCTCTGAACTTGCTTCTGAACCTGTCTTCTTACATAGTCGGCTAAAGAAAACTGAATGCCTTTGAAGGAACAACTTCCCCCCCAATATATTCAACAAAAGACTTCAAATATAGAGTAAATTTTGCTTTTCTTTCTTTCATTTGGCTGTTTGAAATTTATTAAACCAGGTTGTCACAGATGCCCCTTTAAATCTTCTCAAAACCTCGTAATGTCCAGTCTGGCATCTAGTAATCAATTACGAATTTCTGAGATGCCTTTCCCTTGTTTCCTTGGAAGAAAGCCCAGGAAGGCTATTTCTGGAGTCTTTGTAAAGTGCTAGTTAGTGATATTATTTATTACAGAAAAAATGCATCATAGAATTGAGATGCATTACTACAATGGCACCATAAAAGTTGAAAGGACTCTTTAATTTCAGAGTCTCATCTGCCAAACAGGGGAAAGAGTAGAGTTAAAGTATGACAGGTACACCATAGTCAAATGCCATTTATGTAAAGCTTCTTATTTATTTCTCCCTTTTTGCAGTAAGCACACTTTGGAAAGAAAACTTGCCCAGCATACTCTCCCATTTTCCTTGTCCAGACAGACCACTCCAGCCCCTTTTACACTGCCATATAAAATTCAGATTTATTTGCTTTGAACTGGATTATATAGCAGTTTAGACTGATATAATCCAGTTCAAATTAGATAATGTAGATTATCTGGTTTGATAACCTGGATTATATAATAATGTAGAATAATGTCTCCCACATCCTGCTGAGACCATCTCGGGAGCCCATATCAAAATCAGCTAAACTAACACTAAAGACAGGAGCCAAATCCCTTAGCCCAGTGGTTCTCAACCTGGGGTCCCCAGATGTTTTTGGCCTTCAACTCCCAGAAATCCTAACAGCTGGTAAACTGGCTGGGATTTCTGGGAGTTGTAGGCCAAAAACATCTGGGGACCCCAGGTTGAGAACCACTGCCTTAGCCATTGTGACTAGAAACATTTCAGTTGGGTAGACGTCTACAATCCTGTTTTTAAATATGTAATTGCTTGATGAAATTTCGAGCCTGATACCACGTAATTCAATTTATATTTGAACCCTTAAGCTGATTCTTCCCCAGATCTGGAAGTGGTTGGCCACTGATATAAAAAATTCCCAATTTTCTCAATCATACTCTAGGAAATATTTTTACACTGAATTGTTTCTGCATCCGAATGACAACATAGTGGAATTTGTTTTGGGACACCAGGCATATTAGAGGATTCCATCTGAACAATCTTCCTCCACATAAACCTCAATTGTTTCTTTAAATGTTGTGATCTTTATTATCCAGGAATTTAATCAATATTTTAATTTCACTTATACTTCTGCTGTTTTGTTATGCCAACTGGTACAATGTATCCCTTCGTAAAAAATGTAAGATCACTCTCATCCTTTAAAAGTAATCTACCATATTTCCATGTTTCATTTCAGTTGAGGAAATAAAGAAAAAGTTTCCAACTTCAAATCATATAATGCCAAATGGAGCCCCCGGTGACACAGAGGGTTAAACCACTGAGCTGCTAAACTTGTTGACTGAAAGGTTGCAGATTCGAATCCGGGGAGCGGCATAAGCTTCCACTGTCAGCCCCAGCTTCTGCCAACCTAGCAGTTCAAAAACATGCAAATGTGAGTAGATCAATAGGTAGGAAGGTAATGGCGCTCCATGCAGTCATGCTGGCCACATGACCTTGGAGGTGTCTACGGACAACGCTGGCTCTTCGGCTTCGAGTTGGACACGACTGGACTTAATGTCAGGGGAAAACCTTTACCTTTACCTTTAATGCCAAATTTCAAATAATAATACCTTTATAAGTCATGTAACTGTGCTCTCAGTCCTGACAATAAGAAGTGTGTAGCTTGCTTTTGCTGTCTATACCAATAAAGTTAGTAACTATTCGCAAGTGATACTGATTTGGAAAGACAGGCTAGGCATTGCACCTGAAAGGATAATTTGAAACAGTTTTCTTACCGGCAATATGAATGTGCTCCTAGTCCCAGCTGCACAGGATTTTCAACAAGGTCAGCATTAAGCAAATTTGAATTCCATGGCAGACAATTATTTCCAGAAACTGTCTTCTTCACAATGCCCCTGTAATTTAATCCGTTGCCATATTTGCACTCTTGGCTAGGAACTAGATACAAACACAAAAGAGTTCAACACTAAAGGAATATTGGTCAAAACCCATTTATTGACTTGTAAAGGGTGTCTTCATAAAATTGGCCAGTGAATGTTTTGTGTTGATATTTCTGCTTAAGTGGAAATCCACGAGGGGAGAGTCCAGCTATTACTGACTTGTGTTGGAAGGCCTCAGAAGTAAACCAAGCTACTTCCTGGAAAACCATTCAGCTTCTCTTATGGGCAGCTTCTCCACATCCCCATGAGATCCTACTCCCATTCTCATACCCAGCTCCCTGTCTTGCTCCAATTCTCACAGCTATTTTCCCTTCTTCCCTTAACATTCATTCTCTAGACTTCACTCAGTATGTTTACTTAGTGAACGTACTGAGTGAAGTCTAGTGAATGAATGTTAAGAGTTCGTGTGTAGGTGTGCAGGCTACACACCAACTCTCCTTGGCAGCAACTACACCTCGCTGCCCCCTCCCACCAACTGCCAGCAAGGAGGACATGAAAAGGAGGGCAGAAGACTTTGGTTCCTCCAGAGTGGAAGGTGCAGCCTACACACCAACTCTTCTCGGTGGCAGCTACACTTCGGTGTCCCTCCCCATCCTCAGTCTACTAGCAAGTGATAACTCACACCTGATTTATGACTCCACAACTGATAAAATCTATGTTCCCCTGGACATTTACGAAACTGATCAGTAGCCTGCTACCATCATCAGATAAGACTCTCCCTCCGCCTGCCCCAAGGACCCTTTATCACATTTACCATCCCCCAAGAAGGCCCAGGATGTGTTTTTTTTTTACCCTCCCCATTTTGTATTCAATCTGTACCTAAATAATCTGATCGGATGGGGGGGGGGGGAGCAGGGAGGGTATAAAAAGCAGGGCTGAAATACTATCAAGAGAGAGTTGGGGGGGGAGTCAGGCATGTAGCCGGGGGGGGGGGGCTCGGGGGGCTTCAGCCCCCCCCCCCCCGAAATTCTCATGGTCGTTCGGGAAAAGGCCTTACTGGTGCATTACTTAAACTGTTATGTTTATTCATATCATGATCTGATCACCATACTCAATATATCCCATATGCATGGGGGTATTGGGGTAATGATACAAAAGGTTTGCTAGGGTAGACCCTCTTTCACTCAGACTCAGCCCCCCCGAAACTCAGCCCCCCCGAACCCCCCCCCCCCAAAATTCAGCCCCCCTGAAACGAAATCCTGGCTACGGGCCTGGGGGGAGTGAAGGGGTCTACACTGTTAATTGCAGAAATAATATATTTCACACTTATGTCTATGCTTGATGTTTTTATAGTTTTAATGGTTATTTTCTATAGTTATATTTTACTGATTTGGATATGTGATATTTATGTATATATTTGAGGCATTGAATTTGCCATTTATTATGTTGTAAACCGCTTTGAGTCTTCCCAGGGGTGAGAAAAGCGGTATAGATATGCAGTTAATAAATAAATAATAAATTAACCTGATGCTATTGAGAGGATCCCATCACATGCTTATTGGATCCTCGCCCTTCCCGGCTCATATGATGCAAGGTGTATGTGTGTGTGTGTGAGATCAAATGAGTAGAAAAAGAAAGTTCCAATGCGTCTTCATAGCAAGTGATCTCTGCTGAAAAAATTATCCCTGCACCCCACTATACTGGGTGATTATCAGCCTTCTCATTTTCATGCAAGCTATGGGAGAGTGGCTCCTGGATTAAATTGGATTATCTAGATCCATTTCAGTCTGGCTTCCAGACATGTTTATGGGACAGAAATAACTTTGGTTGCCTGGATGGGTGATCTATGTTGAAGATGGATGGGGCAAGGTTTCCCTGGGCCTAGGCTGGAAAAAAACAACCAAAAACCTTATCTTCCTATATATCTGTCTAATCTATCTTTTAAGATGTTCCGATTTTCTTGGTCCTACCATATTTATAGCCACATTAGGTGACTACACAAGACCAGGCTTTCTCAGTAGTTCCTCCCAAGCTGTGAAATTCTTTCATGCGGGAGACTAACTTGCAATCTCATCAGATGGGGATATTTTTGGCAGTATACACTGGTTCGGCTGTAGTTTGGCTATAGGGTCTGCTGGCTCCCATCCCACGACATAGAGCTACTTCTGGTGGGGCTTCATGGCTAAACTACAACGGAACTGGCATATGCCACCACAGAGGCAACATGGGAAGCTTCCTGTGTTGCATTGGCAACAATGGGGGGAAGCCAGGCAGAGGACACTTCCCCATATAGGATGGAGTTTCCGGCAAGTCTGGTAATGCGGGTCATGGGTTCGCTATGCCCCTCAACAGGCACTGCTGGAATCGCTATGATTTGTGGCAATTCCAGAGGCCAATATGATTTTTGTGTGTGTGTTAGGAGCAACTTGAGAAACTGCAAGTCACTTCTGATGTGAGAGAATTAACCGTCTGCAAGGATGTTGCCCAGATGATACCTGAATGTTTTTGATGATTTACCATCCTTGTGGGAGGGTTCTCTCATGTCACTGCATGGGGAGCTGGAGCTGACAGAAGGAGCTCATCCACGCTGTCCCCAGATTTGAACCTGCTATTCTATTCATGAGAATGGATAAACTAGAACGTTTTTCTTCACCAACTTAATCTTCCTATATGCCTTAGTAGACCACAAGCTGAAGATAACAATGTGACACAGCAGCTAAAACAGCCAATGCCATTCTGGGTGGCATCAATAGGAATATAGTATCTAGAGATTGAGGGTAACATTAGTTGTATTCTATTCTGATTTGGTTAGATCTCCCTTAGTACACTGTGTCCAGTTCTGGGCACCACAATTCAAGAAGGCTATTGACAAACTGGAACACATCCAGAGAAGAGTGATCAAAATGATAAAATGTCTGGAAGCCAAAGCCTGTGAGGATCAGCTTAGGGAGCTGGTTATATTTAGCTCGAAAAAGAGATGATTGAGAGGAGACGTGACAGCCATACTTGAATATTTGAAGGGATGTCACATTGAGGAGGGGACAAGCTTGTTTTCTGCTGCTCTAGAGACTAGGACGCAGAGCAATGGATTCAAATTGCAGCAAAAGGGATCCCAACAAAGAACTTACTGCTGCTAAGAGCTGTTCAGTAGTGGAACATGCTGGAGTGTGGTGGCATCTCTTCTGGAGGGTTTTAAACAGAGTCTAGATGGCCATCTATCGGGAGTACTTTGACTACATTGTTCATGCAGGGTGGGGATTGGATTAGATGGACCTTGTGATCTCTTCAGATTCTTTGATTCTGTGATTGCACACGAGGCTGCTGTGCCTGCATATGACTCCCTCTGGCCATGGGGTCACCACCACTGTCAATGGTGGCCAACAGAATTTAAATAACCAGGAACGAATGTGGTGTAGTGGTTTCAGCACTATTCAAAGTGCTAGTTTTAAGCTACAATACCCTACATGGCTCTGGTCTGGTTTAGCTCTCTGAACCGGACCAGAGCCATGTAGGGTATTGTAGCTTAAAGCTTATATCTTTCCCTATAAACCATTAAAGATTTTAAGATCTTCCAGAGAGGCCCTGCTTTCAGTCCCACCACCTTCACAGTCACATTTGGTGGGGACAAGAGACAGGGCCTTCTCTGTGGTGGCCCCTCAGCTATGGAACTCTCTCCCCGGTGAAGCAGCTAAAATCCTGGCTTTGGAATCAGGCATTTGCAGATTGATGGATGATCTGGTATAGAGTTATTTGACCACAACGTTTTCGACTGAGTTGGATGTTGTTTTTAACGTGATGAATTGTTATATATATATATATATATATATATATATATATATATATTATTGTGTATGTTGTTTTATGACGCTATTTATTGTATAGTATTGAATTTTGCTGTTAGCCATTCTGAGTCCCTCCACGGAGGTAGAGAAGAATGGGTTATAAAAGTTCTCAATCAATCAATCAATCAATCAATCAATTTGAGCACCAGACTCCACTCTGGAAGACCAGGATGTGAATCCCTGCCATGTTATGGCAACCTACTGAATTATAGTCATGCACTTTCAGCCTCAAAGAATAGCAATCGCAAACTCTTTGAATACAGCCTTCCTAGGAAACCCATTTTAGATTTGCCTCAGGATCACCATATGTTGGAAACAACTTTAAAGCACATAACACCAATGATAACTTTAATGAATTCAAAAACAACAAAAAGCTCACAAATAATCACAGAAGTGAGACGGATGCAATTGTGTCCTTAGTTAAATAAGAACAAGAGCGATAATTTCACGAGAGGAAACACATCAATCAGTCTTATTTCTTTAAACTGTATACAAAGAACTTGGTGTACTCACTAATATTGCAGTATTTCCCCACAAAAGTATGTCTGCACCCACAGACTGTCCTGTTAGTGAAGGCAGTTCTCCTGCAAGAGGCTTCATGGAGGCATGGGTTGATGGTGCAATCTAGACGAACACATCCAAAAACACCAATGTAACGCATAGCTAAAAGGGCATGTATGTTTCTGGCAAATATTTAGATTACAGATAAAGGTGTAATTCATGCACATTTTGTTTAGAGGGTTGATAGCATCAATATGTTTTTTATCTTTTTGTGCCAATTGTCATATTAAGCTGTTTATTTCCAAATATGTACACAACACTTGTCTTACTTGTATAAAGTAATAATCATATTATTATCAGCATAAGAACAGGAGAACCACAGCGGGTCCCCTACATCATGGACCTTATCACACGCCTCACCTCTGGTGCCATTTCACCATCACATGGGGGAAGCTTCGCTTAACCATGCCAGGGCCTTACAGCGTTGACGAGGAAGCAACGTAGGTTGCTTCCATGCCGGTTGAGTGTGGGGTCTCTGTCAGAAGTTGAGGGACATTGTGTGATCGGCTGCATGCCTATCCATCCCTCAACTAGCTGGCAAGCATCCTAGGACACTTAAATTGGTAAGTATAATGATATCCATAGTCTAGATAGCCTTGGACCAGATCTAAGGGCTGGAAATGCTCATACTAATAGGACAAACATATTTTCAGGACTTGCTGAATATACTAGCCTGTCTTGTATTATGGAGACCTGGCATCATCATCATCATCATCATCATCATCATCATTAACAATGTGATTTATACTTTATTTATCTGTCCATAACCAGGCCTGAACCCAGACTGAAATGGATCTAGAGCAGTGTTTCTCAAACTCTGCTGCTCCAGGTGTTTTGGACTTCAGCTCCCAGAAATCCCAGCCAGTTTACCTGCTGTTAGGAATTGTGGGAGTTGAAGTCTAGAACACCTGGAGGAGCAGAGTTTGAGAAATACTCATCTAGATAATCTACTTCATCCAGGAATGCTTGGAGTTGAAAAGACACCACATGCACTAGTACCTTGGCCAGAAATTGGAGGTTCGTCTGTAGTTGTTGTGCTGTCGCACGCTGGGCCTATGGCAATGTCTATTTGCAGGACGTGCTTTCTGTATGCCCAATGGGACACTGGGGCTGCCTCAGCTAAAGGGCCCTTGGGTTGCCCACCACAAAGTTCTGTAGAGGCTTAAAGTAAGTTCAACAAAGTTCTTTATTGGTGCTTAAATCCTCAACAAAGGAATTAAATACTGGAAAACTCTGGAAAACTGGTAGCTTTCTTAACCTGCCCACAAGGGACAGGCAACTGCTTAATGAATTGTTCCTTTTCCTTGGGGAAACCTTCTGACCCCTCCTTGGGCAAATCTTCCTTTAACTTACTGGTGTGAGGCCCCTACTCCTGGCTCCAAGCTGCATTATGGATTGCCCGAGTGTCCCTTACCAGATAAGGTCTTCTGTGAATCTTCCGAGTTGGTGTCCTTTAGATTTTCCACGCAGGTTGTGGAACCATTCCTTTTGCCCAGCAAAACTGGCTGTATTTCCCAGCAAAGGCTGGCTGTAACCTTTCTCCTTAGCAAAGCTGGCTGTAGATCTATTTCTTCAACCCCAACAAAGCTATGGAAGTTTTCCTTTTTTCCCTATTAAAGCTGTGAGACCTTTCTTATTTTCCCCCAGCAAAGCTGTGCGAAATGAAGCTTTTTACAGGTGGGGAGAGAAAAGTCCACACGTCCTATCTGTAAGGCTTCCAATTGTAAACTGAGCTAAAAGTCCCTTTTCCCCTCCAAACCTGGGAAAAGGGGCGGATCTAATGGCTCTAACGATGATTGATGGGTCGTTGGCCCTATGGTTGCAAACTGAGGGAAGCTATCTTACTGCAAAATGCATGGCCCAAGTAATTTAAAGCAAATTAGCCATGCAAGAAAGGAAATTCTAAACTCCTGGCACAGTTGTGCCAGCACAGTTGTCAATTACAATGGGGTCTAGGGAAGGTTTCTTTAAAAGAGGTCTTACCACAGCCTCCAGATGAAGCAGGACTGTGGGGAATGAGCCTTTCTCAGCTCTAGATGCAGTACAATCTGACTTTAGCCCTGATTATGGGACAGAGACAGCTTTGGTCAACTTGCTGGGTGACTTATGTCAACAATGGATTGTCCGATGTTCCAGTTAGCAAGTGACCCAGGAACCAGGTAGTTGGAGACCCAGAGCTGTTGAGTAGCTAATTAAATCCAGTCAGTCACAGATTTTCAATGAGATGATGACGAAACAAGAGAGTGGTCATCAGCCAGACCAGGAGTTGCCTTTGGGTCAGTGGTCCAGATAAGCAAAACCAGCAAGGAGTAAAAACAGAGAGGTAAATCATAGCCAACCCAAGATCAACAAAGTCACTGGCTCCTCTGATGCAGAAAAATCACCACCATCATCAGGAGTTGCAGATTCCTGGGCTCCTCCTCTCCGTCTGAATCTTCTGACTCCAGTTATAACACCTCTCAGCAGCCTTCAATACCCTTTGTATCTTTCTGAGACATCTCTCTGGGCACTGCAGGCACTTTTTAAAGTGATTCTGGTGTTTTTTTGGAGATGCTAGCTCAGAAGGTGGGGCTTGGGGATTTTTCTTGATTCCAAAGCAGGTCTGCAATATTCCAGAGATCTCTGTTTTGGCCACCATGAGATTCAACGTCTACATAAAAACCACTGGCAGAAGTTATCCAAACTTTTGGGACTGTTTTATCAAAAGCATGCTGATGTCACTTGTCTCTATCTTTCTTTTTCATCTAATTCTAAGGAAGGTGTCTCGTTGTTAAATTAGTGTCTGCTGTCAGCAGAGGATTAGATGAGTGAAAACCTTAATCCAAATAAGACAGACGTGCTTCTGGTCAGTCAAAGGCAGGCCAGTGAACATGAATTCAGATTGTGTTGGACAGGGCCACCACCCTCCATGAAATCTCAGGTTTGTACTTTGAGCATATTCTTGGACACAGATCTGAGCCTGGAGGCCCAGGACTTGGCAGCAGGCAGGAGTGCATTCATACAGTTAAAACTAGTGTGCCAGCTGTGCTAATTCCTTGAGATGCCAGATCTGTCCATGGTGACACACGCCTCGATTGCATCCATTAGGATTACTGTAACACATTCTATGTTGGGCTGCTTCAGAAACCGCTGTAGGTTCAAATTACTGCAGCCAGACTACTGACCAGATCTGGTTCCAGGGAACAAATAACTTTCTTGTTGAAACAGCTTTACCAGTTTATTTAGAGCCACAATTAAGTGTGCTGGTTATAACCTATGCAGTCCTATATGGCTTGGGTCCAGACTGTCTGGAAGACTACATTTCCTAATATGAGCCTGCCTGCGTTTTCAAGATCCTTGGGGGAATATCTTAGTTCCAAAACCCTAACAAGCAATTTAGTAAGGACATGGAAGAGAGCCTTCTTCATGGCTGCATCCAGATTGTGGAATGCTCTTCCATAGAAGGCTAGGCACCTCCCTCTATGTCCTGTCTCAGAGTTTAAGATCATCCCGGGAGGCCCTGCTCTCATTCCCGCCTTCGTCGCAAACGTGTTTGGTGGGAACGAGAGACAGGGCCTTCTTGGTGGTGGCACCCCCTTGTGGAACACAATCCCCAGTGAAGTTAGGTCAGCTCCATCCCTCCTTTCCTTTAGGAAGAAACTCAAGTCATGGTTCTGAGTCCAGGCGTTTGGGTAGCAGGCTGAATAGTAATTGCAATGTTTACGTGAATGGACAATGGACAGGCTCTGGATTAAGTCTTTGGACTCTGAATTGGATAAGGCTATATGTCTGATAATAATGTTTTAATTGGACTTTTAATCTAATGTTTTTACTTAATGTTTTTTATTAATATGTGATATCGTTTTATACTGTACGTGTTGGCATCAAATTGTTGCCGGTGTAAGCCGCCCTGAGTCCCCTCTCAGGGGTTGGGAAAGATGGTGTACAAATGTTTGAAATAAATAATACTAATAATAATAATAATAATAATAAATAAATAAAAATAGGCTGGCAACTCTTCTCCTCTCTTTCTGCCAGCAGATGAAGACCTTTTTGTTAACCCAAGTGTATGATTGTTTATTATCCATGGCACAAGGTATTTTAATGTGATATGCTGTATTTTATTTTCATCATTACGACTATATTTCAGGGGCCCCTGGTGGTGCAGTGAGTAAAACCGCTGAGCTGCTGAATTTGCTGACTGAAAGGTTGGCGGTTTGAATCTAGGGAGCAGGGTGAACTCCTGCTGTTAGCCCCAGCTTCTGCCAACCTAGCAGTTTCAAAACATGCAAATGTTAGTAGATCAATAGCTACTGCTTCTGCGGGAAGGTAACAGCATTCTATGCAGTCATGCTGGCCACATGACCTTGGAGGTGTCTATAGACAACGCTGGCTCTTCAGCTTAGAAATTAAGATGAGCACAACCCCTCAGAGTCAGACACGACTAGATAATGTCAGGGGAAACCTTTACCTTTATCATTACTATATTTCAACTGCTTTTGAAATAATTATTTTAATATGATTATTTAATAGTTTTCAAACTATGATTTGTTTTAACTTATATTGTAAGCCAACTTGGATTCCATAGACAGGATATAAACTGAATCGCATAAAATGAAATAAAAATAAATACCTGTGTACTGTTCACGTTGGCACTCAATTCGGCTGTTAATGCAAGTGCAGTGTTGCACTGTCCCTTGATAGATCCTTGCCCAGGTTTCTCCGTTCTCAAAATATTCATAGAGAGTTTCATCAAAACATTTTGCTGAAATTCCAAGAAGCATAAAATCATATTATTCCATATTCTGAAACTATTACGTTTTTTGGTATATGTGTGTGGGTGAGTGTGTCGGGGGATGGACTCTCTTTACTTGCTGCTCAAATTCAGTGACAACCACCAGGTTACCAATGGTTGTATTCATGGTGAGAATTCAGTGACAATAACAATTCACTCAGGTTCCTTCCACACAGGCAAAAATCCCACATCATCTGAGTGTGGACTCAGATAACCCAGTTCAAAGCAGATATTGTGGGATTTTCTGCCTTGATATTCTGGGATATAGGGCTGTGTGGAAGGGCCCACAGATGTCAGAGTGGGAAATGGCACATTCCCGACCCAGAGAGACCTGCTGGTCAGTGGATCATCTCCCTTTGAGAAGAGATGACAGTTTTCCCTCTCTTCTAGCTATGCTACTATTACTGATTTTCACTATTATTCCAGGAAAAAATAGGCTTCATAACTCTACACAATTTGGGAGATTACCGCGGAGTGCAACATAGTCACCTTGTGATTTCAAAAATTAAAATTCTAAAATAACAACAGGACTAATAAAATGGGCATTGGAAAAGACAGCCAAAAGCTGTTACCAAAACTCATGTTTAAAAAGTCTTCCCACTGCCGACAACGCTGTTGGCATACTAAGGCTGTGATAGATTGTTTTAGCGGAGTGTTTTTGGCAGTGGCTTCCCAGAGTGAGTGGTAGGCTTTGTTTACCCACACAGCTTCAGACAGCAGTTGTGTTCGTTTCTCTTCATGTCGATTTTACGAAAAAGAATAGCACTTACCCACTTCACAGTTTCCCCCTGTGAATGCTGAAGGACAAATGCAAGTATGAGAACATGTGTCACATGGAGTCAAACATGTCCCTCCATTTCTGCAAGGGTGTCTTCGGCAAAGATCTGAAAAATCGAAAGAACGCATTATTTTAGAATCACGTCCCAACATTGTCATTTCCAGGGTCTGAGGTCTTCCCCATGATCCCAAAAGATCAGACCAGGAATTTAAATATGCCCAGGTACAGGTTGGGGGTTCCTTTGATTTAGGACTGTCAGGCATTTATTAATGTATTTATTGATAGAAAGGCCCATGCCTATTATGTCATTTGTGTTATTTGCCCCATCTGAGAACAATCCCTATGAGGAGCGGCTTAAGGAGCTGGGCATGTTTAGCCTGAAGAAGAGAAGGCTGAGAGGAGATATGATAGCCATGTATCAATATGTGAGAGGAAGCCACAGGGAGGAGGAAGAAAGCTTGTTTTCTGCTTCCTTGGAGACTAGGACGCGGAACAATGGCTTCAAACTACAAGAGAGGAGATTCCATCTGAACATGAGGAAGAACTTCCTGACTGTGAGAGCCGTTCAGCAGTGGAACTCTCTGCCCCGGAGTGTGTTGGAGGCTCCTTCTTTGGAAGCTTTTAAACAGAGGCTGGATGGCCATCTGTCAGGGGTGATTTGAATGCAATATTGCTGCTTCTTGGGGGTTGGACTGGATGGCCCATGAGGTCTCTTCCAACTCTTTGATTCTATGATTCTATGAGAAAACACATTGGGAAAGCAATTCAGTAGATACAACAAAGTAAGTGACCATGTGGAATAAAAATCTCCACCAGGAGGAGTTATTGAGTTTTTGTGAGGTTGGCTTGTTGGGGATTTTCATCTGTCCCTCACAGAAACAGCCTAGGAAAGGAGATTTGTTAACTGCAAACCCTGAAACTTGGAATCCCCTCTAAACCCGCAATTGTTCTTTAAGAAAAAGCCCATGTCTTGAAGCAGAGATCTGTATGTGCCAATTTCCTATTACCCACCCACCCCAAATCAATATTGTTTGATTCATTCCAAATCTGTGCCAAACTTTTGCCATTGTTTCAAAATGGGTTTCCAACCCATTCTGCCCATTTTAAACTAGCCTCCCCAAATTGAGTAATGGATGTCTCAAACAAGTTTCTGAATGGTGGGGTGTAAAGGGAGTTAAGGACCAAGGGGTCCCTTATCTACGTGTGACAGGGAGAAACCTTCCTTTTCAATCCCACCGCTGCCACCACTGTAAAGAGGGTTAAGAGATCAGGGTCTCTTATTGCTCCTGTGTGACAGGAATATGCAAGGGTGTTACACACAAAGGTGATGAGAGGGAAAGGTGTGTGTATATGGTAGGTTTGCTGCCACCACCTCAAACTTCTGATTGAGGAGTTAACTAGATGATATACTTGAGGTAAAATGTCCCTATTCACCGGTTCTTCTTTTTGGCTCCCTTTCGTGTGACTGGACTGCAGAGATGTAGAGGCTGACTGGAACTAGCTTTATATGACAAAACAAGGCTGAGGCAGATTTAAAAGTAAACTAGAGAACAGGTTTATTGAAATATTTGAAACAGACAATTCATTACTGAGTGGTACATATGTGTAGTTGGTTTCTGAGGCACAGACTTATAAAACAAATGGTTTCTATAGAAGGAGTAACTTTTCTTGGACGTGAGTTACTTTCCACACACTATCCCTATAGCAAGTAACAGTGTGTCTCTTAGACCAGCTGCCCTGGCTGCCTGCAAGAGTAACTAGGTTCCTTCTAGACTACTCTGCATTGTAGGGAAATAAACCACTTGTATTTTCTCCTAATACAAGTCAACAAGCCTTCCCTTTGACTGCCCAAGCCAAAATACCTTGAAGCGCTTGTCCTCTATTATTCCCTGACAGTCTAATTTCTCATTCACTCAGAAACTCTCTTCTCCCTGCCTGAAAATCTCAATCCTATCTCTTTTACATCAAATCCCTCTTCTCCTTCTCTGACAGAAAGTACAGCCTTTATACACACTCCTTCAACTCCTCCCCTAGGGGTCTGAGCCAATCAGGAGTTAGCTGACTCATCCCCTTGCCTCTCTGCCTTACCAAAATGTCAGCTATCCTGAGCACCCTCCCAACATGGAGGCCTGCTCACTGACTCCCAGGCTGCGGCCTATGAAGCAAAGGTATGATTTCACTACATGGGGTGTCTCAAAATGTTGCAGTTGACTAGAAGCTCTGGTTTGAGACACTCATTATTCAGATGTGAGGCTTGTGCAAAACATGTTGTAAACAAAACTGCAGAACTGCAAAATTCTGAAACAGGTTAGGAACAAATCAAACACTGTTGGTCTTTCAGAAACCCTGGTTCGAAACACTCATTACCCAGTTTTGTGTCTATTGCAAAACGTGCAGCTTTTGCTGCAAAATATGCAAAACTCAGGAGGGGATTCCACTTTTCTGGAAACAAAATAAAGTGGGAGAAAAGACAGAGAAACTGCTGGAGAACCCATTTTGCATTGGGACAACAGATGTCTCTGAAGGAAAAGATCATGGTGAAGAACATGAACATGAAGCAGGCTCAGCACGTGTGCCTGCCTGCAGCTGAGCCAGGCCTGTAGCGAGGAGGGGGGTTTAGGGTTCAACCTCCCCCCGAAATGTTTCAGATTTTTAAAAAACCTGGTTTACTCCTGAATTTTAACTGGTTAACCAAATCCCCATGCTAAGTCTACGAGATGCAAAAAATTAAGAGTCCCTCCAGAACTGCAAGCACTATCTCAAGCAAATATTGACAATTTATTCACACTGTCATTACTTGCAGCAATAGCCGATGTAGCGAAGCAACCAAGAGTGTGTGTGTGTGTGTGTGGGGGGGGGGGGGGTGTTGTTGAATGCTCTCATTAAGAAGGCCAGACTTGGTGGAGGTGGTTGACAGGGGCAGAGCTGCAGGCTATTGAAGTCTGCTCTGCCCCCTGCTGTGCTCTTTGCTTCAGCATGAGCTAGGAGGCAGGTTTCGACCCCCCCATGAAATTTTCAACCCCCCCCCCCCCAATTTTCAACACCTCCTGAAATTTTTTCTGGCTACGGCCCTGGTATTAGCTGTCCTTCCCAATTTGTTGTTGTCTGGAAACTTGATGATCTTGCCTTCTATTAGTATGTTTTATTGATCAGCCCATCAGCTGCATCCAGGCCCGTTTCGGGGGGGGGGGGCTGAATTTTTTTCAGGGGGGTTTTCGGGGGGGGGGGGGGGCGAGTTTCGGGGGGGAGCTGAGTCTGAGTGAAAGAGGGTCTAGCCTAGCAAACCTTTTGTATCATTACCCCAATACTCCCATGCATATGGGATATATTGAGTATGGTGATCAGATCATGATATGAATAAACATAACAGTTTAAATAATGCACCATTAAGGCCTTTTCGCGAACCACCATGAAAATTTTGGGGGGGGGGCTTAAGCCCCCCGAGCCCCCCCACCCCTGGCTACATGCCTGGCTGCATCAAAACTTGGCAAACACATTTAACACCTAGATAAAGCATACAACCCACAGTACAACATAAGTAAAAATAAACAAGCTTTTTAACAAGGTTCTGATCCAGATCAAATATCTGCATCACCTCTACAGTTTACCCTGTGAATACTGGACATGTGCCCAATTCCAAAATGCTGTATCTTTATACATCTTGGAACTATGGTCAATAGGAACGAAATCTGTTCTGTTTTTGTTTTGAATTTTGAGTGCCCTATGTTCTGTTTTCAGGAAAATTCTGGGAGATTAGGAGGGGACCAGTCAGATTAGTAATTTGGAACCCTGAGTTCCGTTTCCATTTCAGGAAGAATCTTCGCAAAAACAGAACATAAACAGAATGGAATTTCATGTACCCCTAATTGTCAATTGCACATTGCTTTTCCTATTTGTACCAATGCAGTACCATTGGTAAAACTAAGACTTTTGATTTGGAGAAATGTTAAGTGACACAAATCTTGAGAGGTGGGTGATGTTGGCAGGGGCGGTTCAACCCATTATGCAAAGTAAGCATTTGCAGTATAGTTGATTGTGCCTAGGGGCGCTCTTGAGGCGCTCTGGGGGGGGGGGGGGATAGACCTTGACATATGTGAGTTGTAGTTACTGGGATGTATAGTTCACCTACAATCAAAGAGCATTCTGAACTCCACCAATGATGGAATTCAACCAAATATGGCACACAGAACTCCCACGACGAACAGAAAATGTATATCAATGATTGGTTGGGGGGGGGGGGGGTGCCAAAATACTGTTTGCTTACCGTTGAAAATTACCTAGGGCCGCCTCTGGATGTTGGGCATTGGTGATACATCTTTGGAGTTGTTCCACTTGGGGCTCTAGTGCCTTAAAGGTAAAGGTTGTCCCCTGACATTAAGTCCAGTCATGTCTGACTCTAGGGTGTGGTGCTCATCTCCATTTCTAAGCCGAAGAGCCGGCATTGTCCATAGACATCTCCAAGTTCATATGGCCGGCATGACTGCATGGAGCGCCGTTACCTTCCTGCCAGAGCAGTACCTATTGATCTACTCACATTTACATGTTTTCGAACTGCTAGGTTGGCAGAAGCTAGGGCTGACAGTGGAAGCTCATGCCGCTCCCCGGAATCGAAACTGTGACCTTTCAGTCAACAAGCTCAGCAGCTCAGCGCTTTAACCCACTGCGCCACCGGGGGCTAGTGCCTTAGCAAGCTACAAATTCCAATATTCCATTTGGATACACCCATGGCAAGTAACGTGGAATCATACTGCTATAATAGTGTAGTGTGAAAGGGTTCTGATTTTCATCAGACTCAGGTAAAGCAATGGAGTTGAATAATTCTGTGTGTAATGGGATCCCCATTACTTTGCTCCCTGCTAGTAAAGTTCAGGCAGTGGCATTGATAACAGTGAAAATATAGCTTGCTGCTAGAGCCCTGCTGAAGGGCTTGACAAGAAGAATTTAGGGAGTCATGACCTTGGAGGTGTCTACGGACAACGCTGGCTCATCGCCTTAGAATTGGAGATGAGCACCACACCCCAGAGTCAGACATGACAGGACTTAATGTCAGGGGACTACCTTTACCTTTATCCACCTCCATTTCATAGCAAGGAAATTGAGAAATCAGGTATTGATTTCTAGCTAGAGAGTGGCAGGGGCAGGACCTCTTTTTTTTTGGAGGAAGGCCAGCCTTTGGAAATCAGTGAATATATAAGCTAGTGTAGCCTTCGTCTGCCTGAGAGGAACACAAGCGCAAATCTCATCTGAATACATACTGACAAGAAAACCTCCTAATAGGTTTGTCTTAAGGTAAGTCAGAAATTACTTATAGGTGCACAATAACAGCCCACAGCTTCTGTTTGCAGCCCTGTCATACCTTTTCATATATTTTTCATCTTTTTTTTATTTGGAGGGGGGAGCATTAATTTTAAAAAGGGATAGAAAAGCCACATAATGCTTTTTTGACCGTGGGTAGTAGGAACACTCCACCTTGAAGCATTCATAGTTGACACATATTAAAGTATCTTTGGTACCTCTGGGTTGATGAGTGCTATTCTTGGCTTCTCTTGTTTCCTGTCCAAACCTTCTGCTCTCCTCCTTTAAAAACAATGAAGAGAATGTTCACATTTTACAATGCATTTTGCAAAGTCAAAATTCATATTTAGAGAAGACAGACAGAGCTGAACTTGCTAGTGGGCTTTAATATGAATCCTTCTTTTTGTGGAACGCATACCATAGAATTGGGCAGAAAGAGTGAGCGAGAGAGTGTGTGTGCATACTTGTCTACATGAGTCTCAAACTCCAGACTCACTGTGTAATGCACTTCTGTCTCTCCCCTTAATGTCCTAATGCCCAACACTCTCTCATGAGTATCCTGGCCTTTTGTTTGTTTGTTTAAACACACTTTGCCCTGCGTTTGGCAAAGTCAGGGGACAGTACAGAGTTCTTCTTCTTTTGCTATATGAATGGCAGCTATTTTACTTTGATGATGTTGATGATCATGATGATGATGATTATGATTAGAAACACAACAAGATGAGTCCACAGCAGACACTCTGTTGGCTGTTGTATTGGATCACACGTCAGACACTTCCCAAAATCTAGGACTGTGTGATGTATTGGCAAATAATGCATGCAGATCCCAGTAAGGTGGCCTTCTGCAGCTGGCAGATGGTAATTTTGTCAGTGCTGATTATGTTTAAGTGCAGGCCAAGGTCTTTAGGCACTGCACCCAGTGTGACGATCACCACTGGGACCACCTTGACCGGCTTGTGCCAGAGTCTTGTTTGGTTCTGTGGCATTGAAAATAATAATAATAATAATAATAATAATAATAACTATAATTATAATTATTATTGGAGCCCCCGGTGGCGCAGTGGGTTAAACCCCTGTGCTGGCAGGACTGAAGACCGACAGGTCGCAGGTTCGAATCCGGGGAGAGGCGGATGAGCTTCCTCTATCAACTCCAGCTCCTCATGTGGGGACATGAGAGAAGCCTCCCACAAGGATGATAAAATCATCAAATCATCCGGGCGTCCCCTGGGCAACGTCCTTGCAGACGGCCAATTTTCTCACACCAGAAGCGACTTGCAGTTTCTCAAGTCGCTCCTGACACGACAAAAATTATGATTATGATTATGATTATTTATACTCCACTTTTTCTCTCCACAAAAGAGACACACAGCGGCTAAAGGAGACTGAATTGCTAAGAGCTGCTATTACAGTCACAGCAACAATCTTTAGGTTTTAATAGCACTCATATTATTAAAAGCCTCCTTGTACAGTCCTGGCTGTATTCCCATTACATGCAGTTATTTTAATGCAAAAATGCCATGTTGATGTGAAACCTGTCAGCCTTAAAGCTCCGGCTTACGTTTGTGTGTGTGTGGACGGGTAGGGATGGGGGGCTGCTATGTTATATCCATATCAAGATTTACTATATGCTTGGATTACATTAGAAACTTGAGATTCTAATGACAAGGAAAGTATCCAGATCTACAGGAGGAAGAAAGCACGCTACTTATTAGGTTGCCTTTTTAATAAGGCAGTGTCTTCAGAGGTCTTTATTTTCAAGAACTCTGTATATGTACAATTAATTTTCCTTGTTACCTGCTCAAAATCACAGAACAGCAGTGAACTGCGTCAGTGAGATAATTTAAGGCTAATTGACAGGATATGTTTAATTTTGATTGCTACACTTGGCACTGAAAGTGTTGGCTATATTTTGACATTATGGACCTCATCAGATTTGGGTCCAAAATGCAGGTGACAGCGGAAGGATTTGCCGTCAGCAGTGGGGGAAACTGTCACCCTGTGCCCTGCATTGCTACTTTTCCCATCACACGGGGAAAGTATCACCGCCCAACATCCCCCATGCTTGCTTATATGTTTTAATTAATGGGATGTTTTAATTAATGGGAACACGGGAAGCATCCCGTGTTCTCAGGGATCTGTCCCAGGACACTTCCAGGATAGAGATCCACCGGAAGTAGCCCTGTCGGGCTCCGTCCAGGAAGTGTCCTAGGATGAAGCCCAAGCCCAATACGATGAGGTCTTTATTGCATTTGAAAGTTTTGGTGAAGTTCGAAAAGCAGAAATGCACATCAAAAGGATGGCTTCCATTCAAGCCAGAAGTAGCACGTTAAGGTGGGAGATGACTTTCGATATGTTGTTCTGACAACATTTTAAAAACACATGCTTTTGTTTTGGTGCCATAGCCTTGAATATAAAAAAACTCCTATAGCACAAACAAACAAAAAGCCCAGAAATGTCTTTAATGGGGCTGTCTTGCTCACCACTAAACCCACAGGCAGGACTGCTCACAGGCCACTGCGTTCAGATTGCTGCTATCCTTTCTTTCATCTGATACATGTCCTTGCATGGGAAGCTGGAGATGAAAGATGGGAGCTCACCCCACTCCCTACCTTTTGGTCAGCAGTTCAGCTGGCACAAGGGTTTAACCCATTGCGCCACCGGGGACTGTGGGGGACATGAGAGAAACCTCCCACAAGACAGTAAAACATCTGGGCGTCCCCTGAGCAACGTCCCTGTTGAAGGGCAATTCCATCACACCAGAAGCGACTTGCAGTTTCTCAAGTCGCTCCTGACACACATACAAAAAATCTGATACATGCCCATTGTTTTCATTGTCTAGAGTGGGCATATTTCCATAAGTATAGATTGAGATGCCATATCTTTATCACAGTATTTAGAAAGCAGAATAGTAATCGTATTTCAATATGATTCAAATATCAAACGCTTCCCTCCAAAATCTAATATTAGGGCCTGACCTACCATTAGGCAAAATGAGGCAGCAACTGCATTGCATGTCAGATGTAGGTCCCACGAAAGGCATCAAATGCTAGTTATTTAGTGTGTCGTTATTGAATTTGTACTGCTGGTGAAAGAGAGAGCTGCTTGTGGGATTTTCTGCCTCAAGCATCAAAATACTTTGACTTTAGCTGCTTTGTCCCTTTGGAGATGAGGCACAATTTGTTGCTTTGTCTTAGGCAGGCAACAGATTCTGGTTACATCCTGTATAGACTACTGCAACACACTCTACGTGGGTTTGCCTTTGAAGACTGTCCGGAAGCTTCAAATGGTCCAACGGATGGTACTCAGGGAACACACAACTCCTTTGCTGTGCCAGCTCCACTGGCTGCCAGTTTGCTACCAGACACAATTCAAAGTGCTGGCTTTAGCCTATAAAGCCCTAAAAGGTTCAGGCACAACTTACCTGTCCGAATGCATCTCCCCCTATGAACCTTCCAGGACTTTAAGATCATCTGGGGAGGCCCTACTTTCAATCCCGCCATTGTCACAAGTACGTATGGTGGGGATGAGAGACAGGGCCTTCTCAGTGGTGGCTCCTCGGCTATGGAACGACCTCCCTAGGGATATCAGATCAGCCCCTTCCCTTTTAACATTCTGAAAAAAAAGTCTTGGCTTTTTGAGCAAGCATTTGCAGATGCAGTGTATCAGACATAGGAAAATTGAACGACTGGACGACATGACTGGACAGTGCTTTTAACAAGGAGACTGTGGTGATATATGTTTTTATTGATTGATTGTTTCTACTTGGTTTTATATTTATATTAATGTTTTGGTTGTATTTTATGGTTTTGGTGCTGACTATAAACCACCTGCGGGCTGAGAGGGGTGGTATATAAATATGTTAAATAAATAAATATGATGTCAATTGCCAACTAGACTATTTACCTGGTCGAATGATCCTTGACTTTCTTTGAATCTAAGGTCTGTTCCTTGCCAGACTTTTTTTTCTAGGTTTTAGTAAGTCACTGCCAAAATATTTATAGAGTCTATCACTAAGTACATTGGTTAGAGCTTATTACCCCAGAAATCAGTGGAACAAATAGCAAGAAAATGAAAAATCACACTTACCGCTGTACTAGTAGCATAGTTTGAAGCCAATACGAGAGCAACAATCACGGAACAAGTGCATAGTTTCATCCTTTTCTCTTTTATTTCTTTTCCCTTTTTTTCTTTTAGTACCCTACCTCACTTTGTAATTATCCCGGAACCTTAGCTGTTCTGGTATCTATAGCAGAAGCAGAACGTCAAATCAATATTGGTTTTAAGGTAATTCCCTTAATTTTAGAGTATATTTAACTTTCTGAAGTAATCATTACTCTACCAGTGTTAATAATTAACGTGTTCACATGTTTAGTAAATGCTAGTTTCAGATCTGTTATGGACAAAATGTTAGACACATTTAAGCTGCAATCCAGTGCAGTGTGTAATATATTACAATTACCTTACAATAATAAAATCATAGTATTGGAAGAGACCATATGGACCATCCAGTCCAACCCCCTGCCACGTGGGAAAAGCACAATAAAATGCTCCCAACAGATGGCCATCCAGCCTCTGTTCAAAAGCCTCCAAAGAAGGAGCTTCCACCACACTCCGAGGCAGAGAGTTCCACTGCTGAACAGTTCTAACAGTCAGGAAGTTCTTCCTAATGTTCAGGTGGAATATCCTTTCCTGCTATTTGAACCTATTGCTCTGAGTCGTAGTCTCCAAGGCAGCAGAAAATAATTCTGTTCACCTACAATCAAAGAGCATTCTGAACCCCACCGATGTTGGAATTGAACCAAACTTGGCACACAGTTCTCCCATGACCAACAGAAAATACGGGAAGGGTTTGGTGGGTGTCCTTTGGTTTTGGAGTTGTAGTTCACCTACATCCAGAGATCACTGTGGACTCAAACAATGATGTATCTGGACCAAACTTGGAATGAATACTCAATATGCCCAAATGTGAACAATGGCGGAGTTTGGGGAAAATATATCTTGACATTTGGGAGTTGTAGTTGCTGGGATTGATAGTTCACCTACAATCACAGAGCATTCTGAACCCCACCAATGATAGAACTGGGCCAAACCTCCCACACAGAACCCCCATGTGGGCTACAGCAACGCGTGGCAGGGGACGGCTAGTAATAAATAAATAAGATTTAATGTGTTGCCATCAGCTCTTTTGGGTGGGAGATACAAAAATATGGAACATTCCAAAAGGTTTTGTTCTTGTACCTTGATTTCTGTCGAAACAGCTGACCACGCTTAGTTTGCATGTCCCAAATATGATAAGATATGGATGAAATACAGCAATTCAATGTTTGCATTGTCCTCAATGGCAAGAGTGTCACCAGAGGCGGCCCTAGGTAATTTTCAATGGTAAGCAAACAGTATTTTGGTGCCCGCCCGCTCCCCAACCAATCATTGATATATATTTTCTGTTCACCTTTGGAGTTCTGTGTGCCATATTTGGTTCAATTCCCTCATTGGTGGAGTTCAGAATGCACTTTGATTGTAGGTGAAATATACATCCCAGTAACTACACTTGCCACACTTGCTCCCTTTCCTGGCCTGCTTTGGGTCCGGAGACATGCCTGAAGACCCCGGCATGTGCACCAAAAGTCACCTCTTCTTCTGACTTTCTCCTCAGCCATTGGGACCAAGAGAGAGAGAGAGAGAGAGAGAGAGAGAGAGAGAGGTGGAGATGCCCACCTTTCCTGAAGGTAGGCGCAAAAACAAAGCAGGGAGCGGAGGTGGGAGATACCTCCAGCCGGAGAGGCTCTCTCTCTCTCTTGATCCCAATGGCTGAAGAGAAAGTCAGGAGAAGAGGTGACTTTTGGTGCGCACGCTGGGGTCTTCAGACACACCTCCAGACTCGAAGCGGGCCAGGCGTGGTGACTCCGCCCCTTGGCCCACCCGCACATTGGGGAGAGGAGAGGAGGCGGGTGGAGCGCCGGGGGATCGGGAAAGGGAGCCGGTCATGGGGAAGGGATTGAACGCAGAGAACAATTGAGCTCCGGCTCTGCTTGCGCACCCAGTGGCCAGGTGGAGCAGGAATGAGAGGGGCTAGGCGAGGCTCAAGGGCCCGGCCCCTTTGGGAAGAGGATCGCCCGGCAGCGAGGCAAGAAATCTGAGGCTCCCCCTGGACTGCTAGGGCTGTTGTGAGCTGAAGGGGTGCTCCTCAAGTGGTGGTTGCATTTACAAGGCGCCTCTGCTCCCCTGGCAAAAAAAAGTGTTCTGCGACCGCTTACTTCGCGTAATGGACGAGCCGCCCCTGAGTGTCACAAGATTCCATACCTCCTGAACAACTTTGATGCATTCTTTTGTGAGACTGTTGCAAGTTTTGTTCTTGAGATTAGTAATTTTGAATCATGTTTTTCTTTTTTTATCTGTGATTTCTTTTTGTTATATGTGTCAGTGCTGTGATTTTGTTTGCATATGCCAATAAAGGCTGTTGTTGTTGTACACTGGTGTTATGCAATAAGGAGAGCAGCCAGCAGATAGTGGCAGCAGAAAGATGGAGAACATGACAGGCAGACAGCTAACCAAATCAGGCTTGATTGGCATAGCCTCCCTGCCAGTATGGAGGGGAATTATGAGCCACAGATATGTGAGAATTCACTCATTCTCTCCCTTTCTCTTTCTCTTTCTCACACACGCAGCCCAAATTAAAAACTGTAAGAAGCAAATGCTAAGACCACAATGCTTGGGGCAAGGGAAGAGTCTACTGGGAATGTGGAACTAATTGGTTTGAAACAGCAAAGTTACTGTACATGGTGTGTGTGGAACTGGCACAAAACTAGGCTTTTTATTTATATTTTAAATCTTTGTTGTTGCTGTATGATTTTAAGGCACACAACAACAACAAAAGTTTAGAAGATGACAAATACAACAAAAAACCCTAGCTTTATGCCAGTTTCACATACCCACTTTGGTGATCCTAAGGCTAACCCATTATGGGGTTTCTGTGTCTAAGCATTCCTCTGAGGCTGAGAGTGTGTGACTTGCCCACAGGTCACCTAGTGGGTTTCCATGGCTGGGCATGAATTTGAACTTCAGAGTCAGAATCCATTGCTGAAACCAGTACCATGCTTGCGTTCTCGGTAAAGAATCTTTATGTCTCATGTCCACTATATTTGAACCACTGTTCTTTGTATTTTAATGATATGTATTTTTAGAAATTTTTTAATATGTATATTTGATATAATGATCGTGTGTGTTTTAGCTGTAAACCTGCCTCAAGCCACAAGGAGAGGCAAATAAGAAATAATAATAATAATAATAATAATAATAATAATAATAATAATAATCCCTATATGGTTCCAGCCCAGTTTACCTGTCTGAACGTATTCTCCCCTATGAACCATCAAGGACGTTAAGATTTTCCGGAGAGGCCCTGCTCTCAGTCCTACCTCCTTTGCAAGTGCGTTTGGTGGGAACAAGAGACAGGGCCTTCTCTGTGGTGGCCCCTCGACTATGGAACTGTCTCCTGAGCAAGATTAGATCTGCCCCCTCCCTCTTGTCCTTCAGGAGGCTAGTTAAATCCTGGTTATGGAACGAAGCATTCCAGAATAATGGCTGAGACTGGTTACAGACCAAAGTGAGTGCCCACATATGTATTGATGATTTTACCTTGGCGATTTGGTATATATGTATTTTATCTATATATATTTTACTGTTGTATGATGTTTTAACTTGTATTAGTAGCACTGAATCCTTGCAGTAAGCCGGTCTGAGTCCCTCTATGGAGGTGAGAAAATCGGGATATAAAAGTTTTAAATACATAAATAAATAAATAAATTGCTTGTTTGGTTGCATGTTGCAATTCGTTTCTGGTCACTTCTGGAGTGAGAGAATCAGCCATCTATGAAGTCGTTGCCCAGGGGATGCCCAGATGTCTTGCAATCCTGCAGGGAGGCTTCTCTCATGTCCCCTGGAACACCTCAGCAAACGAGAGTCCAAAAGTGGCAGGCTAAAACCCAGAACCTCAATCAATGGTTGATACCAAATGAGAGATTCCCTCCTGGGCACACAGAAAACTGGGTGACTTGGAAGGCAACGAACAGACTGCACTCTGGCACCATGAGATGCAGAGCCAACCTTAAGAAATGGGGCTACAAAGTGGATTCCACGACATGCGAGTGTGGAGAAAAGCAAACCACAGACCACCTACTACAATACAACCTGAGCCCTGCCACATGCACAATTAAGGACCTTCTTATAGCAACACCAGAGGCAATCCAAGTGGCCAGCTACTGGTCAAAGGACATTTAATAGAATGCCAAGTTTTCAAACTCTCTCTGTGTGGTTTTTTAAAAAAATACAATACAACTGTTTGGTTCACTCCTGACATGATAGATAAATAAATAAATAAATAAATAAATAAATAAATAATTTGAAACACAACAAGATGGGTCCACAGCAGACAAGATCACTCTGCTGGCTGTTGTATTGGATCACACGTCGGACACTTCCCAAGTGTCTAGGACTGTGTGATGTATTGGGGAATAATATGTGCAGATCTCAGTAAGGTGGCCTTTTGTAGCTGGCAAATGGTAATTTTGTGTTTAAGTGCAGGCCAAGGTTTTAGGCACTGCACCCAGTGTGCCGATCACCACATTATTATTATTATTATTATTATTATTATTATTATTACTTCACTGACACAAAACCACAGTATGTCACATCATCATCATCATCATCATCATCATCATCATCATCTACATCTTATCTGGGTATTTTACTTTAATAATTGATAAGGAAAATGGACCATTCTTTTCTGAACTGAGCTCACCGATCTACACAGCCACTTGTCTAGGATGATGCTTCCATTGCACCGCAGCAATTCTAAATAGGGCTTCCATCATGGGATTCACTGATCCTATGCCAATTCCAGAATTGCCTTATTCCATGGAGCTGTGGCTCTCCTCTCACCCCTTGCTTTCCATAATTCTTCAATCCCACAAGTGACATCCCTTTTAAGGCACCCAAAGGGACTTCCTGGTGGTCTTAGGTTTAGGCCCTGAAATTTTAATAACAAGGGCTGGAAGTAGAATCACAAGAAGAATTAAACACAGTGGAGCAGAAAGTATCATGGTTAGAATATTGGACGATAAAGGAAAAGTATAAGAAGGATAAAACGATAGGTTTTAATATGGACAAAAATTTTTGGGACAACATAATGGAATCAAAAAGAAAATTAATAACGAAGATTTACAAAAAGCTGCTAGAATGGAAAATGGAAGCAAAGGGAGAAAAAAATTATAAAAAAAGATGGAATGAAAATATTGGAAGAAATATTAAGCAAGAGGAATGGGAAAAAATCTGGAGAGGAAAATTAAGATACTGTTACGCCACTGACATGAAGGAAAATTGGCTTAAGACGGCGCATCGATGGTACATAACACCGAAAAAATTAGGGGCAAGCAATAGTAGTACCAGCACAAGGTGCTGGAAATGTAAAGAAAAGGAAGGCTCGTACTTTCATACATGGTGGACCTGTAAAAAGGCCGAAAAATACTGGAGGGAAGTCCAAAAAGAATTACAAGAAATGCTACAAATTAAAATACCATGGGAGCCAGAGTTATTTCTCCTAGGGATGTATGATTTGAAAATAGAAAAGAATATTGATAAGATCCTGTTCATGTTAACAACAGCAGCAAGGATAACTTATGCTAGAAGATGGAAGCAGGAAGATACGCCAGACGAAAATGAGAGACTCACAAAAATCTTGGAAATAAGAAATATGGACCGGCTTACATTTTTGATAACAAGAAGTAAAGGAATAGAAATGAAGGAAACAAACTGGGAAAAAGTGATGGGCTATTTTAAGCAAAGGAACAAAAAAATCCTGATATAATTGAAGAAGAGTTGGAGGAAAGGAAGAAGAGGAGAAAGAAGACGAGGAGAGAAGAAAGGGAAGGAGAAGAGGAGGAGGTTTGGATGAACGACAAAGAGGACCCTATGAAAACCTCGGGAAGTCGAAAGCAAGAAACCTTTTTTATTATTATTATTATTATTCTCTTACATGGGGCTTTTGGGCTATACTTTTCTTCCCCTCTCCCCCCCTGCTATATCTCTATTTCTTCTATCCCCCTTGTCTATTATCTATTGATCACTATATCATTTCATATTTCGGGGAACTGATATATACACATACCCTATATTTCTCTTACTAGTAGCCTTAGCTACAAAGTTTTTATGTTTTAACTGTATTTGAAAACTGAATAAAGATTATTAAAAAAAAGGGCTGGAAGTAGAACACACCATATTTCATCCTAGGAAAGGCATGAGTGACATAATCCTGCTGGTAGTATTTATAGAGTGAAAATATATCTTGGAAAAGGTCTAGGTGTTTCTCAATAGCTGAGTTCCATAGTCAGCTGCAGAAGGAACATAATGCTGTCAACACGTAAGAAGGATCCCTGCTCTTGCCATGTATTGGTGTGTGTGTGTGTGTGTGTTCGGAAATGGGGGAAGAGAAGAAACCAGGGTGCATAAACAGATGATACCTCCTTTCCTTCCACTTGGAGCCAAGAGTAGCTACATGTTCATCATCTAAACAGCCACCCCTTCCATGAACTCCTGGGGCATGACATTTTCTGGGAAGAGAGATTTTGGATGGTGCAAAGAGGTGCAGTGTACCTTGTGTGCCCTATTGAAAATGAAATATTGACAGTCCCCAGCTTACAAATATCTGACTTACAAATGACTCCTAGTTACACATCGGGGTGACACAATAGCAAGTGAGAGAAATCTACCCTTCATTGGAAAGAAATTCATTATTGGAAGAATTATCATGGGAAAAGGTGACTTCACTGAAGCTTTATCTCCAATGCTTGTTTCCAAATTTCTCAAAATCCAATTCTCAAAGGGACAGAAAATGGGATGAAATCTTCTTAAAAGGGACACAGACAGCAAAACAAATATCACAGGTGTGTTAACTCTTCCCAATGCTTTCCATTGAATAAAATGTGCCTTTTCTGACTTACAAACAAATTCAACTTAAGAACACACCTAAAGAATCTATCTTGTTTGTAACTTGGGAACTGCCTGTACACATGCAAGCCACATTTACATCTGTGGATGACACTAAGAAGATGCTGCTGATGGGCCAACATGGACAAACTGGTTATTGTCTGAAATAAATCAAGTAGCTACATATTTAAAGAGGGCAAACAAAGGAAAGTACAAGGAATGGACACAAAACTTCTTTTCAAAACAATGAAAGATCTGTTTATAGCAGTGGTTCCCAACCATATTTTGACTAGGGACCACTCTCCAACATTAGTACCGAAAGGATTACGAATCAGTTTTTGGCCAACTTTATATTCTGTTTGGGGTTCTGATTCAGAAAATTGCATTGGATAGACCACACCAGCTCTAGTTTCTGATACAGAACATAGGCCATGGTCAGCAACAGGGAAAGACTGGCAGGCGGTGCCAAAGGAGTGGAAATGAAATAAATAAAATAAAATAAAATAAAGAGGAAGGAGGCTCATGGACTAGATTTTTTGTCCTCGCGGCCCACTGGTGGACCGCAGCCCACGGGTTAAGAACCACTGGTTTATAGCCTGACTGAAGTAATACACTGACTAGGGAAGTAAATGATTAAGAAATTGTTTTAATGTGCAAAATTGTGTCCATGGAAAACTAGGATGAAAAAGAGGTCCTGTGACTTTAGGCTATTTAGCACCGGGATTTAGCTATTTAGCACCAGGATTGTGGTGCAGCTGGCTGAGTGTCAGCTGCATTAAGATCACTCTGACCAAAAGGTCATGAGTTCGAAGCCAGCCCGGTTTGGAGTGGGTTTCCAACCAATTGTGTAGCCTGTTGTCGACCTTTGCATCCCGAAAGACAGTTGCATCTGTCAAGTAGGAAAATTAGGTACCACCTTGTGTGGGGAGGCTAAATTAACTAATTTATGAGGCCATAAAAAAGACTCCAGCAAAATCACTCCAGCAAAAAAGCATGCAGGGAATGCGGAAGTACTTCATCAGTGTCGCAGATGGACAATGAAAGCGACAGCTCCCCTGGCGGCCAGAAAAAGTTAAATAGCCTCTGTGTATGTCTGTATACGTCGTATATCAAAATTGGCATTGAATGTTTGCCATATATGTGTACACTATAATCCGCCCTGAGTCCCCTGTGGGATGAGAAGGGCAGAATATAAACACTGCAAATAAATAAATAAATAAATAAATATTTTCCCCCCAACGATAATCAGATAACATGTGAATTTGGGTAGTTATAATCAATTACAGTAAACATTAAAAACATCAATTGGATAATACTTTTATTAGGCTCCACGCAATGGTTACAAAATAGCTTTGTATGATTCTTCTTGAAGGTGTATGTTATAGTAAACAAAAATTCAGGATGTTAACAAGAAACTGCAAATCAGAGTAGCCATGATTGAGGCATGACAGAAAGATCTTCAGGACAGGCCACATGGTAATGTCTGAAATGTGAGTGCAATTTCAAAACTACAGTAGAGATTTGGCCATTGCAACTAGATTATGGTTTGACTACTCGTAGTAGGGTTTTGTGTTATGTGTTTGTATTGGCCCCCACAATGACACTTGGTTTCTTGATAGAAGTCTGCTATGGAGGAAACAACTACAATTGTTTTGCTGTTGTGGCCAGAGAGAGTTTATAGTTAGGTCACCAACTATAAAAATGTGAGACGTGCAAATCATGTCAGATACATTTTGTAATTTTCCCTTCAATCATTTCAAATAAGCCAAATGCTGAAGCCTCCAGCCAGCCTTGGACTGAAGCTGCTTGAAGGAATGGATGTGGCAAGCGCTCCAGTGTTTATTACATATCAGAGGAAAAGAAAACTGCTGGAATCAGCCACAGAGGAACTTCAAACAAATGTTGCTTTACATTGGTTGTCATCATCCTTTTTCTTCTCACACTTAATATCAGTGAGAGATGGAAGATCCGCTGTCCTGCAAACTCCTGTCCGCAATCTACCCTGGGAAGATTTCAGCTCTGCGATGCATCCTTCAAAGCCGAGATTGTCTTTGGATTCATTACAAGTCCGTCCCAGGCCATCTTCTCTCCCAACATCATCCACATCTATTATGTGGTTTACATTTCTGAAAAATTTCTTCCTAACTCCACCAGGATTGAAGTCACTACTATTGTTTTTAGAGCTTTCCTCATAAATGTTTTCTCCAGTTACTTGCACATCTCTTTTCTGTTTAGGGATGACACCTACAACAAACAGAAAAACAGAAGGGTAGGGCAAATAATGTGCATTATGTTTTGGTTTATGTACTTCCAGTTCCACAATTAGGCTAAATCAATTTGTGGAACAAATAATTGATTCATATATTTAAGATGATTCTTTAGAACTTTCTTTAATTGTATTTTTCATTGTATTTATATATATACACATTGCCTTATGTACAAATCTTGGGGGGAGAGAACTGAACATTTACATGAATTACTACCAATTTTTATAGTGTAGTCACAATAGTACAAGATTCTTGCTCATAAATATACCCTTACTATAATTAAAATCAAGCATGACAGTAAGAAGTAATAATAATAATAATAATACTTTATTTATACCCCGCTACCATCTCCCCAAGGGACTCAGTGCGGCTTAAATGAGGCCAAGCCCACAATACAACAGTAAAAACAATAACAGACACAATACAAAGCAATTAAAATAAATCTCATACACAAATAGCATAAACATTAAACAAGTCCAATGGGCAGCAGCTAGATTACTCACCGGAGCGCCATACAGGGAGCATACCACCCCCCTGCTGCATCAGCTCCACTGGCTGCCGGTCCACCTCTGAGCACAATTCAAAGTGCTGGTCTTGGCCTATAAAACGTATCTCTCTCTACGTTCCACCTCATAATTTAAGATCTACTGGGGAGGTCCTGCTCTCGGTCCCACTAGCATTTCAAATGCGTCTGGTGGGGATGAGGGACAGGGTCTTCTCGGTGGTGACCACCCGCTTATGGAACTCGCTTCCCAGTGAGATTAGATCAGCGTCCTCCCTCCTTACTTTTAGGAAAAAACTAAAGACGTGGTTTTGGAGCCAGGCCTTTGTCTAGTGGGCACAACAGCACTTTAGGCACTGAACTAGGACAATAGGATTGTTTGAATATTGGAAATGGCTTTATGACCTGTGATTCTGTGATCTGTTCTATGTGGTTATGTAATTTTAATTAATATCACTGTTTAATTGTTATGTAATGGATTTTATATTGCTGTTTTATATTGTTGTTTTGATACTGTTGGCATTGAATTGTTGCCTGTGTTAGCCACCCTGAGTCCCCCCTTGGGGGTGAGAAGGGCGGGGTAGAAATGGTCTAAATAAATAAATTACGGAAAAACCTATTAAACACCAAATTATGCTATGATTTTACAAATTAAGCACCAAAACATCATGTTATACCACAAAATGACAGAAAAGGCAGTTCAATACATGATAACGTTATGTAGTAATTACTGTATTTACGAATTTAGCACCAAAACATTGCAATGTATTGAAACAACTGTGGATCTGGGTGGGAAGCAGACTGCATTGGATAATACAGGATGTTGGATGAGCAAAGGTTGGATAAGCGAGGCTCTACTGTAATTGAAATCTCCCCTTGTTACACTATGTAACTAATTTTTTGTTCCTGGGTTATAAAAGTGATTTCCTAATTTGTTCTGTCATAAAAACTGAGAAAAATGTTTATTAAATTGAAAAACTTTTTTTTTGCGGACATCCCGCAGCACATTTTGCTATGGTTTTTCAATGAACATCTCACTGAGTCTTAACCAATTCAACATCCTTTGTGGTAGCCACAAAAATGAAGTTTTTGGAGTCTAACTACTGCTTTCAAAGTAGCTACCCGACAATTAAACAGGAAATAACACTTTCAAACCAGGAACATTTTTTAAAAAAATTGCTACACAGTGTTATAGAAATTTAGCAAATTAAAAAGAAGTTTCTAGTCTTACAGGTTGTGTCTGATGTGCTCATTTTTATATACAGGAATGGGTTCATGAATCCAGTCTGTCTACTAAAGTGGTCCATGAGGTCATGAAGAGTCGGAAGCAACTGAACAAATAAACAACAAACAAAAGTGCTGCTTTTCCCCGAGACTATAAATTCACAATGTTCTGCCATGCAAGCAGCTGCATCAATCCTGCTTGCAGCAAATTATAATCTGAATTAATGGAGGTACAGACCAACCAGTATCTGTTCTAGACCTAATGTTACTGTATATTTTGTACCATCAAAGGTACAAAATGCTCTTCTTCCTCTTCACTTCTGTCTTGATTATTTCAGTTCTGCATAAGGTTATTCTTTACTTTAGGAGTGATTATCAGAACACTTAACATACAACATTCCAGTTGCCAAAGTGTATGAGAGATAATTTTGGCCGTTTATGTATATATATAAGGGCAGTAAATGAATCACCATCTTCAGCCAAAAGCTATTTTAGACTGGGCATAGTCTAATCCACAGCAGGTGCAACATGGACACATGGAAGATTTTTATAGGATCTTTACAGCTTGTCCTTACTTCTCCACCTACATACATGTAGGCAGTGTGAAATGAGGCTAGGGCTCTGGAGCATATATATAGAGGGAGAGAGTTAGAGAGAGAGAAAGGGAGAGAGAGAGAGAGAGGAGGGGAGGGAGGGAGGAAGATAGGGAAAGAGAGAGGTCAGAAGGAGGTGGAGAAGAATGGTGGAAATACAGGCAGGCTGAGCATTATGCTTGTAAAAGGAGTGGGGACAACAAGCGGACTCTCTGGAAGTGATGAACATTCTGCATCTGTGGGATCTTCTTGTGCAGATATCTAGATTTGTGTATTGTTGAAGGCTTTCATGGCCGGAATAACTGGGTTGTTATGAGTTTTCTGGGCTGTACGGCCATGTTCCAGAAGCATTCTCTCCTGACATTTCTCCCACATCTATGGCAGGCACAGAAGTTGTGAGGTCACATCTCACAACTTCTGTGCCTGCCATAGATGTGGGCAAAACATCAGGAGAGAATGCTTCTGGAACGTGGCCATAGAGCCCGAAAAACTTACAACAACCCAACTACATTTTGCTCTGTATATTTTGGCAAAATTGGAAGAAAACGTGCCGTAATCCATTTTATGTTAGTTACAATAACTAACTACAGTTCTAGGATCATATCACCCACTTATGTTTATATGCTACACTAAGTATTTGGGAAACAAATGCTTGTTTCCCAAATACAAGTGATAAATGTTAATATAACAGCAGCATTATTATTTTATTCATTACTTTGATAAGCATGGCCTCTTTTCCATAGTCCAAGTCATCAATAAAGATGTCAAATAGTACTCAGCATAGGTCAAAACCCTATGGCATCCCATTAGTTACCTTTCTCCTGAATGAAGAGGAGCAATTGGTCAGCACACTTTGAATTTTTTTTCATCTTGGATTCTAAAATGCTGGAACAACTAACTCCCTGTCCTGTTCAAAGCAAAACAGGATAGGCATTGGGTGGAGGGTCTAATTTTCCTGCTCATGGTGGTAATGTTTGATTGACAGAATCTTTTAAGCCTTTCCTCAAAGATGCATAGGAGCAACAAGAACCAGCACAAGGATTATTTCACCGAGCCTGCAGGAAACTTGGGAGTATAATTAGTGAATATATCATACAGTGTGCTATAGAAGAGATTAAGAAATTATTGTTTAAAATATGGAAAGGGATATTAGGGATTTCTGGGAAATAACTGCAGTGACATTTTAATGTAAGGGATTTAAATATAGTGGTGGAATCTGTCTTCACTGTAAATATGCATTTTAATAGTGTTGTTTTATCTGTCTGTTTTAATTATCTCGTACCCCACCTCGAGCCATGAAAAGAGACAGACAACAACAACAACAACAACAACAATAATAATAATTGGTTGTTGTAGGTTTTTCCGGGCTATATGGCCATGTTCTGGAGGCAATTTTTCTCCTGAAGTTTCGCCTGCATCTAGGGCAAGCATCCTCAGAGGTAATGAGGATGCTTGCCATAGATGCAGGTGAAACGTCAGGAGAAAAATTGCCTCCAGAACATGGCCATATAGCCCGGAAAAACCTACAACAACCCAGTGATTCCGGCCATGAAAGCTTTCGACAATACAATAATAATAATAATAATAATAATAATAATTAAATATACAGATTGTATCGCTGGAAATGAGATGTGGAAAAAGAAAAGGTGAATAAGAGAGAAGAATTTAATATAGCCTAAGAAAAAGGAATAAACATTGAAGCTGACAAATACAGTAGAAATTCATATAGTAACTGATTTGATGATGATTTTGATGATGAAGACAATATTATTATATATAGCCCACTTTCCCCAGTCTAAAAGAACTGGAGAAGTAAATGAATCTGTAGACAGGATCTACAACAGCATCAGTCAGCATTGTGTACATGTGGCCATTGGTGCATTCCTCTGTTCTTGTTTAAAATGGAGTAATAGGTTTACATTTACAACTCCCTTTTAAAAAAAAATGAAATATCTATATAAATAAAAATGTAATGTTTGTTTGTGGGATTAACAGAACTCAAAAACCACTGGACGAATTGACACCAAATTTGGACACAAGACACCTAACAACCCAATGTATGTCCTTCACTCAAAAAAAAATGATTTTGTCATTTGGGAGTTGTAGTTGCTGGGATTTATAGTTCACCTACAATCAAAGAGCATTCTGAATCCCACCGATGATGGAAATGAGCCAAACTTGGCACACAGAACTCCCATAACCAACAGAAAATACTGGAAGGGTTAGTGGGCAATGTCCTTTCATTTTGGAGTTGTAGTTCACCTACATCCAGAGATCACTGTGGACTCAAACAATGATGGATCTGGACCAAACTCTACACAAATACTCAATATGCCCAAAAGTGAACACTTGTGGAGTTTGGAGAAAATAGAATCTTGACATTTGGGAGTTGTAGTTGTTGGGATTTATAGTTCACCTACAATCACAGAGCATTCTGAACCCCACCCATGACAGAATTGGGCTAAACCTTCCACACAGAACCCCCATGTGGGCCACAGCAACGCGTGGCAGGGGACGGCTAGTATCAAATATTTTTGCACCTATTATTAATTTTAGTTCAAGAAATACTTTGAACACCTTATAGAATGAGAGCTGAAGTATACGTTTTTCTGGTAACTCTTGATTATCCCTCCATTATCGTGAGGACTAAGCAGGTACATGTTTCAAATGTAGAACTAAGGTTGGGACTATTTTCTCCCTGTAGTATCAACATTAGGGATGGGATCAAATTCAAGGTGCAGATGCTTGAGCAATTAAAGAAAAGGGAAATGAGATGGGTGCATCCCACCAGATGGTAGTCCATCCCTTCCATATCTTTGCACCATACTACTCTCCTCTACCAGCTATTGTCTCCTCCTCCCTGTTCCCAAAACCTTATACTCTATTGTCGAACGGTTCTTACCATCAGGAGGTTCTTCCTAATGCTTAGGTGATACCTCAATTTGACTGCATTGTTCCATGTCCTAATCTCTAGAGCAGCAGAAAGCAAGTTTGTGCTCTCCTCAATGAAACACCCTTTCAAATATTTATAAATGGCTATGAGGTTCCCTTTCAATCTTCCTTTTTCCAAGCTAAACATATCCAGTTCCCTAAGGCATCATTTTGGTTGCCTTTCTCTGGACATATTCCAGTTTGTCAATATTCTTCTTGAGATTGACTGGGTAGTTGTTGTTTGGGTTCTTTTTTTCCCGTGTGAAGATGTGGATTTGCTTTCCTCTGATCTGCTAGAACTTCTGTTCTCCAGGAATTATCAAAGGTGATTGCCGATGTTTCTGAAATTAGTTCTGCCAGTTCTTTTAATATCCTTGGATGGAGTTGACACTGGATACTTGAATTCATTTGGATTAGCCAGATATTCTGGTACTGCTTCTTTATCTATTCTGTGCTGCATTTCCCATACTACACCCTTTGCTCCATCCTCTCCAAGTTGAGCACTGTTTACCTTTTGGGAGAAGACTGAGGCAAAGGAAGTGTTGCAAAGTTCTGCCATTTCTATTAGTCTTTTGACTTTACCTGTATGAAGTGACCCTACCATTTCCTTGTTCTTGTTTTGGCTATGGACATAACAAAAAAGGGCCTTTTAATTGGTTTTAATTTCTCCTATTTTTTTCCTCCTCATTGGAATTGCTTGAAATTGTGCCTCCTATATGTCCCTTTCCAGAAAATCTCATCCATCATAAAGTTCTTTCTCTTTTAGTATTCTTGGCCTTTTAGTATATTGTCCTCCCAACCCTGCTATATGCCTGCGAACTATTCCATCAGCGCTGCCTCCGAAAAATCCTGCAAATCTCTTGGGAAGACAAGCGGTCAAATGTCAGCGTGCTGGAAGAAGAAAAGACCACCAGCATTGAAGCGATGGTCCTCCGCCATCAACTCCTCTGGACTGGCCATGTTGTCCAGATGCCTGACCACCGTCTCCCAAAGCAGTTGCTCTACTCTAAACTCAAGAACGGAAAACGGAATGTTTAAAGATGGGTTCCAAGTCAACCTTAAAAACTCTGTCATAGACACGGAGAACTGTGAAGCCTTGGCCCTTGAGTGCTCCAGTTGAAGGTCAGCAGTGACCAGCAGTGCTGCAGAATTGGAAGAGGCACAAAAGGAGGGTGAAAGAGAGAAACGTGCCAAGAGGAAGGCGCATTAAGCCAATCCTGACGGGAACCGCCTTCCACCTGGAAACCGATGCCCTCACTGTGAAAGGTGCAGATCAAGAATAGGGCTCTACAGGCACCTATTGACCCACAGCCAGGATAGTACACTTGGAGGACCATCATCCTCAGACTACGAGGGATTGCCTAAGCATGGGGTCACACTGTTTTCCTGTAAGTTTACTGATACCAGCTTTCTTAAAGCCTAGAATACATATCTGATTATGTCTGACTTCTCCTTTCTGCTGTATAACAAACACTACCAGAACATGGCCACTCCTGCCTAAGGAAATCATAATTTCCACATCATGTTATAGGCACTCTTCTTTAATGGCCTCCAAAGAACCAAACAACTACAAGTCCACAAGAAGACCCTGGAATGAGCATCCAAAATTCTTCCATGAGCCATCCGCATGCACCCAGCTTAATACTTCTTCCTGTTTTTATTGTGTTATGCTGTATTGTTTTGTTGTTTTTACTGTTATTGCTTTAATGTTTTTGATTTGCTTTGAATTGTATTGTTATGCTATTGTGTTGTTGAGGCCTTGGCCTTTGTAAGCCGCATCGAGTCCTTCGGGAGATGCTAGCGGGGTACAAATAAAGTTTAATAATAATAATAATAATAATAATAATAATAATAATACTGTGGTTCCTTGCTATCCTTCGAGAAGAGCATCTGGTATTCTGCTGGGAAATCTTTCATCTTCTTGATTACTTGGAGCATTATTTTTGAGTAAGGATAACCAGCTTGGGATCTGGTTATTTTGAGATCTGTTTCAGTGTCCTGGATTTTGATGGGGATCCCGTTCTGTTTTTTGGGAGCCTCTCAAATTCAGGAAGACAGAAATGTTTTCAGTCCGGGAAGCCGAAAGATTCATTTTCTATCTGGCGCTTTATGGGGGGGACGGGACTTCCCAGGCTCCCCTTTCCTGTCATTTTAGGCATCATTTGTTCCTTACATCCTTCATTAAGACTTGGATTAAAAGCATCAGAGTTAAGATACAACTCTTTCTGCGGTTCTTTCCCTTCTGTCTGTTGAGGAGACAGGTGCTGCAGGTACACGGGGCGCTCAATCCCTGCAGCACACAGCTTTTTAAAGGATGCTTCCCCACTTCCCAGGAAAGGAAGGGTGATTGACCTGGAGCTATCCTACCCTGGACTTCTCAAAAAAGCCCCCTCTTTTCTTTTGAGTTGCAGGCCCTGGAGTGGTGCCTTTCCTCCCCTCATGCTTCAATCTCCTTTGTGCTTCGGGTTTAATGCTCAGCAGTTAAAGCTGTTTCTACTCTAGAGGAGACAGGTGCTGCAGGCATGCCCAGCACTCTCCCTGCAGCACAAAGCTTCTTAAAGGAGGATCCCCACTTCCCAGGGAAGGAAGAGCGATCGACCTGGAGCTATACTGTTCTGAGCTTCCCTTAAAAAGCTGTCTCTTTTCTCTTGACTTGCAGGTTCTGGAGTAGTGCCTTTTTTCCACTAGCAATTTTCCTTCTAGCGGCTGCCTCTCTCCCACACTCCACTTGTAATTGAAGGCAGCCAGTTTTCAACAGACACTGTTCTGTTGAGGCAAAAAAAAAAAAAAAAACCCAACAACATGGACACTGAGTCCTTGCCATTATGGCCATCTGAACAAGTCAGACCAGCTGATTAGCTGAAGGGAACCTGCTAAATCATGGACACCGAGTCCTTGCCATTATAGCCATCTGAACAAGTCAGACCAGCTGAATTAGCTGAAGGGAACTGGCTAAATCGAATACATGCCCAAGCCTAATATACAGTAAGCCAAAATTTGGGAAAGAGCTGTATTAATGGGTTCTTGTAGGTTTTTTGGGCTATATGGCCATGTTCTAGAAGCATTCTCTCCTGACGTTTCACCTGCATCTATGGCAAGCATCCTCAGAGGTTGCTTGCCATACAAGAACCCAAGGATTCCAGCCATGAAAGCCTTTGACAATACAGCTGTAAAAATGATAAGGATGTAAGTCACTATTTCATAGCTTTACATTACACTTTACAATTTATAAAACAAAACTGAAGCAGGGGGTAATGATAGCAATGCTGGGGATTAAATTTGGCTTTTAGAATTGGTAGTAATAACTCACAGTACATCTATCCATGTGCACAGTTCATCTCAATGTACAGCCTATAAAACACAATAGGTAACTAGTTCTTTACCTTGAATTTGTGCCTGGCTCCAGTTGTTGTAATTTGGGATTCCTGCCTAAAATAATGTACATCCCAAATCTGAAATAATTTATTTCCTGATATAAATGCTAGGAACCTTAAAGCTTTGTATGTGATTTCATGACAAAACAGAGAAAGCTGTCAATAGAGATAAAAGGATAAACAAAATTATAGGGGAATGGGCTGTGCAGATTAACAGAATCAATCATGTATTTTATATTTCTTGCATGAGCAATGGTCAAGTGTAAAGATGCTTCTAAATGTTTCCACTGAAATGAATGTGGATGTTATTTTAGCCAAAGGAGCTCTTTGTGTATTCATGGCATAGGATACAAATTATGTATAAGAATCATAGAACGAGAGTACAGGCAGTCCCCAAGTTACAAACATATGACTTACATATGATTCACAGTTAAGAATGGAGGGCGAGATAACAGGAAGTAAGAGAAATCTCCCTCTAGGACAGTGTTTCTCAACCTGGGGGTCAGGACCCCTGGAGGGGTCACGAATGAGTTTCAGAGGGGTCACCAAAGTCCATCAGAAAACACATATTTCTGAAGGTCATAGGAACCCTTCTCTTCCTTTTTAGTGTTGGTGAACTATAACTCCCAGAATTCAAAAATAGCGCCCCCCCCCCCCAACCCCACCTGTATTCAAGGTAGTGTAGGTAGTGTCCATTGTGGGCTGGGTTCAGAGTGCTCTTTGACTGTAGGTGAACTATAAATCCCAGCGAATACAATTCCCAAATGTCAAGGTCTTTATTCCCCAAACCCCATCAGTGTTCGCATTTGGGCATATTGAGTATTCGTGCCAAGTTTGGTCCAGTTCCATCACTGTTTGAGCCCACAGTGCTCTCTGAATATAGATGAACCACAACTCCAAAACTCAAGGTCAATGCCCACCAAACCCTTCCAGTATTTTCTGTTGGTCGTGGAAGTTCTGTGTGCCAAGATTGGTTTAATTCCATCATTGGTGGAGTTCAGAATGCTCTTTGATTGTAGGTGAACGATAATTCCCAGCAACTACAACTCCCAAATGTCAAGTTCTATTTCCCCCAATCTCCACCAGTGTTCACATTTGGTCATATTGAGGATTCATGCCAAGTTTGGTCCAGATCCATCATTGTTTGAGTCCACAGTGCTCTACCTGGATGTGGGTGAACTACAACTTCAAAACTCAAGGTCAATGCCCACCAAACCCTTCCAGTGTTTTCTCTTGGTCATGGGAGTTCTGAGTGCCAAGTGTGGTTCAATTCCATCTTTCTTTCAGGAAATTTACTCCTGAAAGAAAGAGTTCAGAATGCTTTTTGATTGTAGGTGAACTATAAATCCCAGCAACTACAACTTCCAAATGACAAAATCAATCCCCCTCCCAATCCCACTAGGATTCAAATGTGGGCGTATTGGGTATTTGTGCCAGATTTGGTCCAGTGTATGAAAATACATCCTGCATATCGGATATTTACATTACGATTCATAACAGTAGCGAAACGACAGTTACGAAGTAGCAATGAAAATAACATTATGGTTGGGGGTCACCACAACATGAGGAAGTGTATTGAGGGGTTGCAGTATTAGGAAGGTTGAGAAACACTGCTCTAGGAAAAGAAATTTACTCCTGAAAGAATTATCATTGGAAAAAGATGTCTCAACTGAAGATTTTTCTCAAATCCTTGTTTCCAGAATAAGGCAGATTTTTTTTTCCAAAATGCAATGATCACAGAGACAGAAAGTGAGGTGAAATCTTCTGAACAGGGGCACAAGACAGCAAAACAAACACCACAGGGATGTTAACCCTTCTCTGTGCTATCTAATGGGTGTGTATGTGTGTGTCTGGAGTTACACTGAAAAAATGCACCTGTTCTGACTTACACACAAATTCGACTTAAGAACAAACCTACAGAAACCATATTGTTCATAACTTGGGGACTGCCTGTATTAGATTCATTACTGCACAGAAAAACTTTCAGATAAAAAGAGAAAGCTCTATAAGAAAAGAATTTATTACCTAGGGCAGGAGAAGCTGGGGTACAAAACATAAACACAAACTATATTAAGTTAGCTAATTGAACAAATGTAGAAGATAGAAATAGCAAAAGCTGAAGGACAGAGTCTATGAAGGAGGTACAGCATGCACTAAATGCAAGTCAGTTTGAAGATTTAAGTGCAAATAGTCACATATGGATTCCCTTTTGAAACAAAACAGAGCTAATTTGTTATTAACTCTCAGTAACAACTCTCCCCCCCCCCCCCCCATCCATTTTATCTTTCTCACACAGTCAGTATAGATACATACAAATGTACAGAGTCAGACTACAAAAATACACTTCTTTTTTCATTGTTTGGACATTACTAATTACAATATAATTTCAAGTTTGATTTCAATATTTTTTCATAATGGCAGCTATAGAACATTTTTAAAAGCAAAATCCTTTCCTGATATTTTAGAGTAGCAGGACAGAAGAGTTTGGCAATTGTTTATCATAATGCAACAATTATGCATGTGCAAATAATTATATACAGGTAAGAAACTGGAAAAAAAATAACAGTCAAATATGTGCTTGCATCATGAAGTAATATATGACAACACTTGATACTGGAATACCAAAAGATAATCCATTCCTTGGGACCCATGGCATTGCACAGGTGCCCCCAAATGCACAAATGTCTTCAGGGAACCAGAGAATATAGATTTCTTTGTCTACTCCAATTTTCCAAGGCACAGCTTTGCAGGCAACTAACTCACAGGCTAAGAATTGAGATAAATCAGACAATATTTGGATTTGGAAGCTTGAACCCTGTTGTTCCATCAGTGTTGTTGTGCCAGTTGTAGAAGCAAATGTAGCAGTGGCACATAAAGAAGGTGTGGATTAAGAACAGGCTGCTTACTTGTAACTGTTTCTTTAAATGGTCACCTGTGAAATTCGCATATATGGGTATTCTGTGCATATGTAGACAGTTTGGAGTTCTCTAGCTCTAAAATGAAACATTTTGGCAGTAGTCCCACCCACTCTCCTTGACTGGACGGGGCTACCAGGAGAGGCTAGCGCCTCAGTTCCTTTTGTCCGCCACACTAGCACCAGTTTAGGAATCCCTCTTAGTTCTTTTCACTATTGCTGATTCCTTTTCTGACACTTGGACCATTTTTGACTACCCTTTTGCCTGCTATTTGGACTTGTTCACTCCTTCCTCTTACTGAACTGACCTGATTACTCTTCTGCTTGATGTTTTAGACTCTGTTACCCCTCAACTTACCAGCTTGACTCGGACTGTTTGACTCTTCTTCTGTCTCACCCGTGGTACAGGCCAGTTACTTACCTTGTCAGTTTGCCACCATGTTGTCCACCACTTTCTTTTAAAAAATGTGCATCTTATGGGGGAAAGCTCCTGGATATGGATGGCCATTCAATGTGCTTACTATGTCTTGGGGAATATTAGGTTATTAAGTTCTGCCATGCTTGCCAGGCTTTCAACCCCCCCCCCCCCCAAGTTCATCGGAATCAGGAGTCTTGCTTCAAGGTGCTCCTGTACAAGGAAGTGCTTCTGGCTCCGCCCATCTAGCCCAAAAAGCATTCTGTGCTGAAGCTCCCGCTGCTCCTCTGGAGGGAAGCCCTGTGCTGACTGACCTACTAACTCTTGATCTCGGCTCACCATACATGGTGCCAATCATTCCAGAAGACAGCCCTGCGGTCCTTCCCCAAGGCTAAATCCTCCCACCCAGCCCTTTCAATGTTGGGGGATGGGGTGGTGTGGACTGGCAAAAGGAGCCTAAATGGGCAAAGACAGAAAAGTCTGGATCAAGTAGGAAGCCCTTGGATACTCCCAGCCAGGAGATCTAATCCACCCCCCAACAGCCTCACGTGGGCAGCAAGCCTCCATCTTTGGAGAGCACTGTAGCTGCCCTGATGATCTCCTTGGTGCAGTCCTTGGCTTCCCCCTTTGCCAGATGAGGGGCCACATGACACACCTCCTACCCCCACCCAGGAGGGTTGGGTGGGCTTTAGGTGAGACAGCCCGCAACCCTTAGAACTGCTATCATCATTAGCT